>NC_056741.1:1668301394-1668331394 GCF_019279795.1 Protopterus annectens | reverse complement strand
GGGCTCATTTTTAGACTCCATTTCATCCATCCTAGATTATCTGTTTATCCTCCATAGTTGGTGTTTCATAGTGACAAAGTAAGTCTGTGCTCTACACCCTCTTTTTATGCAAAAAATTATTTCATGCAAGAGAATGTGTTTTATGTTGTGTGGATGTGTACCATTAGATGACAATTTATATTTAGAAGGCCAAAGCTATCCGTGGAAGTGGAAAACTGGCTGTCCCCTTTTCCAAGAGGAAACCAGATCAGAGCATTTCAAAAGTTACCATATCAAAATGGTTGTCTGTCTGTTTCACATCTTCTGCAATAAATGCAACAATTCTCTTCCTTCAGTACCACAAGCTCATTTAGATAGAGCAGTTGCTACATCTGCAGCTTTTTCAGGAATGCAGCTGTGGATGGAATTTGCTTAATCTCTTCTCAACACGTTTTCAAGGCATTCTAAGCTACATGTAATGTCCAGATCTGTATCTATAAGCTGCAGGTAATGTCCAAATCTATATTGCTGCATTTAATGTCCAGGTCTGTATATATAAACTGCAAGTAATGTCCAGATCAGTATCTATAAGCTGCACATATAGTCAAGATCTGTATCCTGTAAGCTGCATGTAATGTCTAGTTCTGTATCTATAAGCTGCATGTAATGTCCATATCCATATCTATAAGCTACATGTAATGTCCAGATCCATATTTATAAGCTGCATGTAATGTCCATATCCATAAGCTGCATGTAATATCCAGATCCATATTTATAAGCTGCATGTAATGTCCAGATCCATATCTATAAGCTACATGTAATGTCCAGATCCATATCTGTAAGCTGCATATAATGTCCAGATCCATATCTATAAGCTACATGTAATGTCCAGATCCATATTTATAAGCTGCATGTAATGTCCAGATCCATATCTATAAGCTACATGTAATGTCCAGATCCATATCTACAAGCTGCATGTAATGTCCAGATCCATATCTATAAGCTGCATGTAATGTCCAGATCCATATCTATAAGCTACATGTAATGTCCAGATCCATATCTATAAGCTGCATGTAATGTCCATATCCATATCTATAAGCTACATGTAATGTCCAGATCCATATCTATAAGCTGCATGTAATGTCCATATCCATATCTATAAGCTGCATGTAATGTCCAGATCCATATCTATAAGCTGCATGTAATGTCCAGATCAATATTTATAAGCTGAGTGTAATGTCCATATCCATATCTATAAGTTGCATGTAATGTCCAGATCCATATCTATAAGCTGCATGTGATACCCATATCCATATCTATAAGCTGCATGTAATGTCCAGATCCATATTTATAAGCTGCATGTAATGTCCATATCCATATCTATAAGCTACATGTAATGTCCAGATCCATATTTATAAGCTGCATGTAATGTCCATATCCATATCTATAAGCTGCATGTAATGTCCATATCCATATCTATAAGCTACATGTAATGTCCAGATCCATATCTATAAGCTACATGTAATGTCCATATCTATAAGCTGCATGTAATGTCCATATCTATAAGCTACATGTAATGTCCAGATCCATATTTATAAGCTGCATGTAATGTCCAGATCCATATCTATAAGTTGCAGGTAATGTCCAGATCCATATCTATAAGCTGCAGATAATGACCAGATCCATATCTATAAGCTGCATGTAATGTCCAGATCCATATCTATAAGCTGCATGTAATGTCCAGATCCATATCTATAAGCTACATGTAATGTCCAGATCCATATCTATAAGCTGCATGTAATGTCCAGATCCATATTTATAAGCTGCATGTAATATCCATATCCATATCTATAAGCTACATGTAATGTCCAGTTCCATATCTATAAGCTGCATATAATGTCCATATCCATATCTATAAGCTGCAGGTAATGTCCATATCCATATTTATAAGCTGCATGTAATGTCCATATCCATATCTATAAGCTACATGTAATGTCCAGATCCATATCTATAAGCTGCATGTAATATCCATATCTATAAGCTACATGTAATGTCCAGATCCATATCTTTAAGCTACATGTAATGTCCATATCCATATCTATAAGCTGCATGTAATGTCCATATCCATATCTATAAGCTACATGTAATGCCCAGATCCATATCTATAAGGTGCATGTAATGTCCAGATCCATATCTATAAGCTACATGTAATGTCCAGATCCATATCTATAAGCTGCATGTAATGTCCAGATCCATATCTATAAGCTACATGTAATGTCCAGATCCATATCTATAAGCTGCATATAATGTCCATATCCATATCTATAAGCTACATGTAATGTCCATATCCATATCTATAAGCTGCAGGTAATATCCATATCCATATCTATAAGCTGCATGTAATGTCCATATCCATATCTGTAAGCTACATGTAATGTCCAGATCCATATCTATAAGCTACATGTAATGTCCATATCTATAAGCTGCATGTAATGTCCATATCTATAAGCTACATGTAATATCCAGATCCATATCTTTAAGCTACATGTAATGTCCATATCCATATCTATAAGCTGCATGTAATGTCCATATCCATATCTATAAGCTACATGTAATGTCCAGATCCATATCTATAAGCTGCAGGTAATGTCCAGATCCATATCTATAAGCTGCATGTAATGTTCATATCCATATCTATAAGCTACATGTAATGTCCATATCCATATCTATAAGCTGCATGTAATGTCCAGATTCATATCTATAAGCTACATGTAATGTCCAGATCCATATCTGTAAACTGCATATAATGTCCATATCCATATCTATAAGCTGCATGTAATGTCCATATCCATATCTATAAGCTACATGTAATGTCCATATCCATATCTATAAGCTTCATGTAATGTCCAGATTCATATCTATAAGCTGCAAGTAATGTCCAGATCCATATCTATAAGCTGCATGTAATGTCCATATCTATAAGCTGCATGTAATGTCCAGATCTGTATCTTTCTTTACACCCCTGTATTATGTGGTAGTTTTATTTTACCAGATAGAAAAGTTATGTACTTAGGATAGAACTGGAGGAGAAGGCTGAGTGCACTTACCTTTTCACCAATTCTGGAATAGAGAAACGTCTTTAAATTATAAAACTTCCCTATGTTTTCAGATATTTTCACGTGTTACACTTCAAACTTAGAGAAGGTAGGCACCACTTTGCATTTAGGGCTAGGGGGATTGTATTTGCAGCCTGGAAAAGTTTTACCTGTACCAAGATGTTCTAATGTCTACCAGGTTTAGTCCTATTGCTAAGGAGGATGGACCTGCTCTTCCAGATATATCATTACAGGACGTATATAACTTTTGTTTATTAAAGATGTACCCCACACAGAGATACAGTTTGAGGGAACATGCTATGTAATGTTAAAACTCCATGGGAAGGGGCATGCATCAGAGAGTACATGTGTAACATTAGTTATGCTTTCTGAACAACCGACTGAAACACAGCAGGAGCAGGTTGGGATCCTCTACAGGTTTAGCCAGTAATACAGAGGTTGAAATCTTATAAATGCAGTGCAGAGTAACTAATGTTAAAACTCTAAAAATGATTAAGAATGTCAAATACAGTAAGAGCTACATAGCAACTATTGTTTTATGTATAGCAGCATCTTGTGGATTCTTCCACGGTTTGTACCATGCTCGCCTTTTTGTTTCTTCTTCTTCTTGTTTCACTGGTTCCTCTCCTGTAGTCCTACTGTAGCATGGGTGTCTTCCTTGTTGCATTTCCAGCCTTCTAAATGATTTGGATAATTTATCTGAGTGGGTGAGCTGGTCCAAATACTCTTTGTAGTCAAGATCTAAGCCCAGAGCAAAAGACAAATGCATGCATGTGATATGAGGATAGGGAAACTTTTTACTGAAATTATTAAGCACTCTCATCCATTATGTGCCAGGACTTCTTCAGAATCAGAAGAAGTCCTAGTACATGACGGATAAAAGCACTTAATAATTTCAATAAAAAACTGTGTTACCCAGTGGGTCCTCTCTTCTTTTTTATTTTTATTGGTTTGTTGTTGTTTTTGTGTGTTTTATTAGGATAGAGAAACTTCTTAAAATGTAATATTTTACATTTTCTTTCATATCCCAGAGTATTGGCCCATTTTCAGGTTATTACTGAACTCTGTTTAATCTGCAATGATTGTTTTTCCTGTGGGTTGGGAACGTGTAACCATTTTTTCTATAAAGTTAAGAAGGAAATAAAAGGAAAATAAATGGATTAAATTTCAGTGGTAAACATGTAACTTCTTGCTTTTCTTTTATCAGGGAACCGGAGGTCATGAAAAGCAAGTAAAGTTTTCTCCAAAGAAACACCTGCCCAAAGAAGTCATTGGTATGCTGATTACTTAGTCTGGGAATATGGAAGAACTTGTTTTTGTCTGATGGACATGTATATGGCTTGTAAAATGAAGGGCAATGATAAGTATCATAGCATAGCTGTAACTACAACAACCACCTCTGGTTAGATATTAATCAGATCTGCTACTCA
Source organism: Protopterus annectens (assembly GCF_019279795.1). Classification (NCBI taxonomy): domain Eukaryota; kingdom Metazoa; phylum Chordata; order Ceratodontiformes; family Protopteridae; genus Protopterus; species Protopterus annectens. The sequence continues at coordinate 1,668,326,869 of NC_056741.1, read as the reverse complement.
CCACCAGAATCCAGATGCCAGTAAGCCCCAAGCATTTAGCATGCTCACCAATACAGGAACAAAATCAAGGCAAACCAGAGACCCGCCATACAAGCTGTTACAAGACCTGTGTGATGCAAAGATGCGGGTTATTCTCATGCCTGGCTAAGTCATCAACTGAGATGAACAGGACAAATAAAGGCAGATACATTTAGAGTTCAACTCTGATTAATGGCCACTTAAGGCTGGAGTATTTTCAAAGAAATATCCTGGGTAACTGCACACTGCTGTTGAGCTGCTTCTCCTGACAGCCACAGCAAACTTTCATGACCTTAGTGTTCCCATACCATGGTTTATTGAGGGACTTTTGTGACCAAGGCGTGCATAGTGAGGCAGTTGCATAGTGTGCATGCCCTTCGTACAGGAAAAGGCATTAGCTAGAGTGTTCCATTTGTGTATGCCCTCCTGTCACATAAACACTGCAGCTGTACAATATAACGGTGTTAGAATTCATTGACAAACAGTATCTTCTTCCTACTCAGCTGCCATAAAAAGTTTGCATTTTTTGAGGTGTGTCTCTTTCATTTTTTCACTGTGCTTGTGGCAGGAAGTACAATGTGATGGATTGGTGACATTCTCTGGTACAGAGAGTGCTGTTTGCAGTTCCACATTAAAAGTTTAGTGGCACTATCATTCCTACAGGCCACAGAGGTTCCACAGTGCTTTTTAAAGTCTGAACACAATCTTTCGTGAGGCTTCAGGCACTCTATTGGAATGCATGCAATACACATTCATTTTGGGACTAGGTCTTGGAAAACTATGCATTTTCCTCCCGAGTAACTCCCTTTTCAGATTTCTGTAAAGATGGTTTTCCACAAAGAAAAAATGCAGTGGATGCATGACACCCTCATGTGTGGTGCTTGTTGGAGAAGTGACAAGTCAATTTGCAGGCTCTATTTCAGTTATGACAAGAACAGAATAGGGTTGAAACAAATTGTGACAGGTCTTTGGCTGGTTTAAACAGCACACACAGATTCATAGGTTCATAGATTAGTACTAAGCTAACTGCCCTTGTGAGCCATTTTAAGCCTAGCCAATTATTCCTTGTGAGACTCAAACCCTGCACCATGTGTTTGTAAGGCAAACACCTTAACCACTAGGCCACCCTCCCACACCAATATCTTAGTCGACCACATGAGGAATGTTGGTAACAACTCAGTGAGCAGCATCAGGAGTATCAGGAGTATACCATTCTGGAGTTTATTGTCAGGGTTTCCACTTTCCCAAAGCTGTGTTGATCATGGTGTCTTAACACAATTTCAATTGTGGGTGTTGACTTTTGTCTATCACTAATAAAGCCATTGTATTGTTATAAGTCCATTCCAAGGTAAGTTCATTCAAGGGGCCATACACACTCATACACACTACACTATGCTTATAGATACAGGTAAATGCTCTTCTGCAGTACTGTTTACCTTGTTGTAGCACCTACAGTTTCTCTTTTAAACAGTTGTATTTATTTTTGCGATGATTAGTGATCAGCAGTATGGTTTCATGCCGGGAAAGAGCACTACAGATGCGATGTTTGCAATGAGAGTGTTGATGGAGAAGTGCAGAGAAGGTCAGAAGGAGTTGCATTGTGTTTTTGTAGCCTTAGAGAAAGCATATGACAGGGTGCCTAGAGAGGAGTTGTGGTATTGTATGAGGAAGTTGGGACTGTCAGAGACGTATGTAAGAGTGGTACAGGATATGTACGAGGGTAGTGTGACAGCGGTGAGGCCTGTGGTGGGAGTGACGGATGCGTTTAAGGTGGAGGTGGGATTACATCAAGGATCAGCTCTGAGCCCTTTCTTATTTGCAATGGTGATGAACAGGTTGACAGACGAGATCAGACAGGAGTCCCCGTATACTATGATGTTTGCAGATGACATTATGATCTGTAGTGAGAGTAGGGAACAGGTGGAAGAGACCCTGGAGAGATGGAGATATGCTCTAGAGAGAAGAGGAATGAAGGTCAGCAGGACTAAGACAGAATATATGTGTGTGAATGAGAGGGAGGATAGAGGAAAGGTGAGGATACAAGTAGTAGAGGTGGCGAAGGTGGATGAGTTTAAATACTTGGGATCAATAGTTCAGAGTAATGGTGAGTGTGTAAGAGAGGTGAAGAAGAGAGTACAGGCAGGATGGAATGGATGGAGAAGAGTGTCAGGAGTGATTTGTGACAGACGAGTACCAGTAAGAGTGAAAGGGAAGGTCTACAAGAGGGTAGTGAGACCAACTATGTTATATGGGTTGGAGACAGTGGCACTGACAAAAAGGCAGGAGTTAGAGCTGGATGTGGCAGAGTTAAAGATGTTAAGATTTGCACTGGGTGTGACGAGGGTGGACAGGATTAGGAATAAGTATATTAGAGGGTCAGCCCAGCTTGGAAAGTTTGGAGACAAAGCCAGAGAGGCAAGATTACGTTGGTTTGGACATGTGCTGAGGAGGGATGCAGAGTATATTGGGAAAAAGATGCTAAGGATGAAGCTGCCAGGTAACAGGAAAAGAGGAAGGCCTAAGATAACGTTTATGGATGTGGTGAGAGAGGACATGCAGGTAGTTGGTGTGACAGAGCAAAATGCAGAGGACAGGAAGAAATGGAAACAGATGATCTGCTGTGGCGACCCCTAACGGGAACAGCCGAAAGATGATGAAGATTTATTTTTGTGGTTTTACCTATTTATGTTGGTATGTTGTTTATGCAGTAGAAATGATACAGTGTCATTGCTGCTGTTGTGTGAGCTATACTTCTAGGTGTGCATTTGTGTATACATATTGCTGCTTGCATTTCTGTGTCTATTAAGCCTGTCTAGTTGCTTCATCTTTTGCATCATTTTTATTTTCCTTCACAACCCCTTCACTTCTGCATGATTGCATTTCAGTTACATAGCTGTGCACTTCCTTGATTTACAGTGCTGAAATTGATATTGTCAGCAGTCATAGTATTTGACATTCCATGAGCTCACTTCAATATTTATTTGCACTGTGGATTGATTTCAAGCCTGTGAAATGATGTAGACTGATATTTTTGACTTGTACAAGGTAAATAAACTAATGCATTTTGTTTTCAGTTTTTAGATAATAGAAGTGTTTAGCATAGAACTGAGGCATGGAGTAAGCAGACCACATTCCAAACTAGGGAACAACACATATATTGCAAGAATACATCGATGTTCTGAAGTTAAATGAATGGAAATTTTGTATGCTATTTTCTTACTTTTTTGTTTTAGATTTCGCTGTTTCTGTGGAAAGACAGAGTTTGGTCAATAATAACACCTTACACATCTTTGTTCATTTACTGAATATTTAGTGAAGAAAGCTGCTAACATCATTTATGAAGGTGAGAAAGTCAAGCATTGGGTGTGTGTGTTTGTGTGTGTGTGTGTATATATATATATATATATATATATATATATATATATATATATATATATATATATATATATATATATATACTTTTTTTTTTACTTTATTTTTTTACATAGACACATGATATAAATGTCTTTGTTTTGTATTTATTGGTAATTTGTTCTGATGAAAACAGTAGTCTTAGAATCAAAGCTTGAGAAGTAAATTTTTTGACATCCATTTTGAGGCTCTAGGTGGGTTATGATCGAAAATATACAATCATATGTTTTTTGTAATGCATGGCATTTATACCATTTCCTATTCAATACAATAGTAGAGAGAGAGAGAGAGAAGTGAAAGTGTAGGTGTTCTAAGTATGCTGCAGCTGAGAATGCTGTAACACACTTAAAGAGAGCAGTCACCACAAAAGGTCAAATGCTTTATTCAACTTTTCTTCTTCTTCAGCCTCTCCTGTTAGGGATCACCGCAGTGGATCATCAGTCCACATAATTTGCAGTGGAGTTTTTACACTATCATGTTGCCAGCCTGTCACTACACACTGCACTCTATACACACTACGCACACACACACACACACACACACACACACACACACACACACGCACACACACACACACACACACACACGCACACACACACACACACACACCTAGGGCCAATTTGAGAAAGGCTAGTCCACCTACTGCATGTCTTTGGAATGTGGGAAGAAACCAGGGCACCCAGAGAAACCCCACATGACTGCAAGGAGGACATGCAGACTCCACTAGAAGGCACCTCAGCCAAGAATCGAACTGGAGAATCTCTTGCTGTGAGGTGACAACACTAACTGCTGCACCACCATGGCCACCTTTATTCAGCCTTTAAAATGAAGAAAAATCTGGAATGAAGTCTTTATGGTTTAACAACTTTTAAATATCTTTTATACTAACCACCACTCTTCTGTGATACCTGCTTACTGGCTTTAATGTCATAGCACAACACTAGCTGTAAACAGCATTGGGGGGTGTTTAGCAAGAGCCAATTTTAGAACATAAGTGTTGTGTTCCATTTACTACCTAGAGGATTATGATTGAACTGCCAATCATAACCGTGCCATTACATGCTTGAGATATCAATGGCAAGAAATTCACCTTGAGGACACATAATAAAAGGTTATGGTCAGTGATCCAATCATAATTCTTTGTAGCACAAGAAGATTTATTTGTCCATGTACTGTTAGCTTAAAAAAAAAAAGCACAGAGTTTTACTGACTGTCAAAGTCAATAAAACACAGAGTGAGCATTGTGAAACACAGCTAGACCAGTCAGGGATAAGTTTTGAAAGAAAGGGGCAGATTGTAGGAATAGAGAGCATGCAAAAACAGAAGATGTTTTGACTTCTATCACTTTCATTTGCTAGCCAGTCACTTCTTAGTATGAGACCCAGTCTCAATCATGTTTAAATAGGGTCTCACACTACTGAAGTGCTTAATTGGTTTGTTTTTTCTCTGATACTGGAGTGTAATCATGGTGCTCCGTGCACTATAAACAGTTTAAGCATATGACAGAGATATCATATACAGGTGCTTCCATGTGCTAATATGTTTTAGTGCATAACTGCAGCACTGAAATAATAAATAAAACATCTCACTATATAGCAGATAAAATATTTAAATGCTACACAGAGGAGATTTAAAGTCCTGACTTTTCAGTATGTATACTACATACTACAAGATGATTAAGTTCTTTCAGTATGTATACTACATACTACAAGATGATTAAGTTCTAATAGAGATCTTGATGCCAAGTACCACACCCAGAGATGGATGGATAACAGTATCAGATCCAGCAGCTGTGGATGGAGAAGCTAATACCTCATAAAAGGCAAATCATTACTGCAGGATTTTTTTCTATTACCATGCTGTGGTTCTTGTCCTTCCTTTTCTTATATGAAACAGTACCACCCTTAATTATCATTTTATTGTAGGCCAGTATGAAAATAGATTATTTTACTAGGCTTGTTGTGATAGCCAGATAGATGGGTGCGGTTTGAATCTCACCAATGCCACCTGAATATGTGAGGAATAGTGGTAGTAATGGGGACTGAATACCACTAATTCCACCTAAATGTGTCATGAACTGATGGCATGACTGCTACCAATATGAAGAAAAGTATTTAGCTGGCACCAGAGGGATAATGTCCCAAGTCACACCACTAGTACACAGTATCTTAAAATAAAAGAAAGTACACACAAGTCTAATGAGTAATCCATATACAAAATGCAACTTGGTCCCATAGAGCATAAAGGGAATATGCATATCTGGGAATGAGCTTTCAATATTCACCCATAGATTATACTGCAAACAAGGCACTTAAGAGCTGTGTCTTTGGCCTAGTACTCTAGACATCCCCCCTCTGTGAACCATAGCATTTTCCTATGCCCCTTATCCATGGAAACTGGCCTTCATACAAGTTAGTTTCACTTCTTATTTTTGCACACACAGCAACACACAATTCATAGGGAAAACTGCCAGAATTCTTCACGTCCGCACAGCTTTTTTCCTGGCATAGTAGCACTGCTATCACCCAGGAATGATGAAGAACCTCCAGTTACCTATTGCTTTTAATTAACGCAAATGTGAAATCATAAACATTAATATTTTCACTGATGGTAGGCCCAAATGGTCTTGTTAAGTGGGGACTGGAGCTATGTTTTGATAGCCCGCAATTGGTAAATAATAACCATTCTTTCAAATAATAAATAGCAGTAATACATATATAATAATAAAAGACCACCACAAGAGGTTATGTGAATAAATAAACTTTATTTAAACAATAAGGCAAACAGTGCACTTACAGATTAAATATGAAGTGGAATAAGAAGGTGCACAAGTGTTATTAAAATAACAGTACATTATAACAACAGAAATATTTAAAGACAGACCCCATGTAGGCTAACATCTAACTCTAGTTTAAAGATAACTAAATAATTAGTGTTATTAGTTCCTAAAAGATGACTGGCAGACATTAGAGACAGCAAATTTATTGGGAAGTAGTCCCATCAACATTTTCTAAGCAAAGATAAGGCAGAACAAAGACCAGTCTCAAATATTTATACACATTTCAGGTTTTCACTTCTGTTTGATTCTCCAGAAATAATTACAACATTTCCTTATGCAGAAAGTCATTACACCAACTAATTGTTTTGCTTTCCCACAGCAAGAGTAGCTAAATCAGTTTTTTCTACCTGTAAAGAACAATGGCTTAACTTTATCAGCGTGATAATATGAGCATACTTTCATCCCTTAACTGTCTGCATTTTAATATCTGCTTTCTTTACAGAGTTCTAGTCAGATACTTCTTTGAAGTCATTTGTGATTACACTTTATGACATGATAACACAGGAGATGCAACAGTTTATATTTTAAATTTTAAACAGCAAATTCCTGAACGTTCCTTCCTTTCATCTCCTTTTACATTTAGAATACAAAGGTCACAAGGTTACACCTATTTTAACAACAATGTGCCACTAGTAGAAAACGTGAGAAAGAAAAATACATACCATCTTTAAACCAATTTTTCTTAGTCTATCATCAGCTCTAACACCAAACTAGTGATCAGACCTCTCAACCAATCGGGAACAAATGTCAACAGAATCAGGGACAAGTCACGAAAAAATCAGGGACAATCAGAGACACTTTTAAAATATTAGTACTATTAACTTTAAACATTGACAGAATCAGAGCATATGAATTAATACACATTTTCTGAAGTAAAGCAAGTCTATAACTCTTAATTATTGTCATTATTCATTAAGTGTAAATCACCACCTTTCCTCCAAATGTCATTAGTTTTAGGAGGGATTAAAAGGGACAGAGCTAAAATTTGAGTCAAAATCAGGGACAGTTGAGAGGTATGCTAGTGATGCCTTGCTATAGGGTGACCACTTTTAGAACACTGTCCTGCAAGCCTCCCAGGAACTCTGCAAATTTGAAAGCCCCACTCTGTTATATTTTGACTGTTGAAAGCACTGGTTAACTCCAAAAGCTGTCTTGCAATGTGGTCGTGCATAAAATCAGATATGATTTCAGGGTTGAACTGCCATTACATCATTTCCTCTGGGTATCACTAAATATCTAATAAAATTAACCAATACATATCTCTGTATGGACTCTGGTGGTGGTGCTACGGTAATGTTGTCGCCTCACAGTAAGACATTGTCCTGTTCGATTCTCAGCTAGAGCGTCTTTTGTGTGGATATATGCGTGAATGGGCGTACCTTCGTTGAAGGTTGTGCATCAGGGCTGGCAACTCGGCACGTAAAAATCTACTGCCAATCATTAGCGGACCAGAGTTCCATTGTGGTGACCCCTAACCGGAAAAAGCCGAAAGACACAACAACAACATATCTCTATATGGGTCTATGTCAGATGATCAGCTTTTCAGAAACTCCCCAAAAAATATTAGCGGCCATATGATCGAGTTCCCAAAAACTCAAATATAAAACACACACACACACACACACACACACACACACACACATTCACGTGCACACAGACACATTCACACACACACACACACACACACACACACACAAACACCACACACAAATCTACCTTATTTACCCCATGTGGGGCACTGTGCCTCACATTCCCCCTACAGATTTTATATATATATATATATATATATATATATATATATATATATATATATATATATATATATATATATATATATATATATATATATGGGTCACTGTTGTATTATCAAAAACACAATCCAGCGAATTGTGTTTTCGATAATACACGTTAGCAAAAGTGCATATTGTCGACTATGCACTTTCGCTAAAGAAATCAAAATAAAAAAAAAAGTAAAAAAAAAAATAACTTTAAACAGTGTTATGCAGGGGGGCAACCCCCCCATACCCCCCATTTTATTATTCTCATTCTGAGATCGCACAACATTGAGGAAAAGGGAATATTCCCTTATCCCCACTGTAGCACAATGTCAGCAATAGCTTCATTAGTTGTAAATCAACACTATACTTTGATTTACAACTAACGGTGCATGCAGACTGCATGCCTTCTTTAATTTCCCATTCCCCATTTAGCGAAAGTGCATTTTCAATAAAATGCACTTTCGCTAAATTGTGTCCGCTGAACCACGGTTTTGATAAACCGTGTTTCGACATTCTAACAGTGACTCTATATATATATATATATATATATATATAAATATCAACCCCGAGATCACACTATAGTGAGGAAAAGGGTACATTTCCCAATCTTCTCTACACTGCAATCTCCATTCAGAAACTTTTGAGTTTTTAAAAATGCTACCATATGGAGTTCAAGTTTCTGAAAACTTGATCAACTGATAGGGGACCCATATATATATATATATATATATATATATATATATATATATATATATATATATATATATACATACACACACACACACACACACACACACACACACACACACACACACACACACACACACACACACACACCACATACATATGTTGAACAAAGTTGTAAAAACAAAATTATAAAGATAAAAATAAAATATGCACATCAATCAATGTTTAAAATATACACATCACAGTCAATGTTATAGGATAATTATTCTTCTGTAAACCTGTTGTCTTGTAATCAGGAAGGAATTGAGAGAGGAAATGATGTTTGTTTTAATCATTTAAACAACTACAGAGGCTTATCTACACAGTCCCTGACCCAGGGACAGGTGTTTGGCAGGCAGACTCCTACTCCTACAACAATGATTAATTCCCACATTATTGAACATGAACATGACATACAACTTGTACACCTGCATTTATTGGTGGGCAGAAGGAGTATAAAAGATATGGAAACAGGAACTTGGAAAAATGGCTTACAGATAGTTTCTTTTCAGACTAATACTATTAAAAAATGGAAGCCTATGGGGAGATGTTAAGTAAGTTAAAAGATAACATACTTAAATAAAAGACTCTTAAATTAGACAATCATTTACTAAAGGAATGTATTAATAGGCAACAAGTGCCTCATGGCCTGAGAATTTTCAAGCTTCCTAATAATGTAATAGAAGGAATAACATTTATAAAGAAGTTATTAATATTTTCAATAATTGTGGCTTTGGGGTAATGAGGGTGATTATTAAACAAAACAAAGTCACTATGGATAAGCTGTTTAGAGATATAGACTAATGGACAACGATGTACAAAAAGATTTAATGTTTACAATAGATAACTACAAAAACAAATATTACACTATGTTACAATATATTGATAGTAAATGTAATGCTATAAAAAAGAATAATCAAGAAAAGTTAGAAAGGGACATAATTTAATATGAGGAAAATAGAATATTATCCCCCTATCAAAACAAAAAGTGGTTTTAGAGATATTTGTATAATATATTTTCACAAACAGATGTGGGTCAATAATGAATTTGTGGGGGGTTATACCAAATGTGGTAGAGAATATTAATGAGAAACCATTAATGAGAAACCCAACATGTTTGATCTTTTAGAATTTCCTCCCCACAGAAGATTAAATAGAATTATGGTCAACAAGAACATTACATGATCCAATGGAGACAAGAAAGGAATGGTCCAGGAAGGAGAAAAGGCAGGGAAAAGGAAAAAGGCAGTGGTATTTAGTTCAAAAGCATGTTTAAACAAAGAAATTGTGGTCAATGGTAACAAATTTATTTTATTTATTTATTTCATTTGTTGACCGGGTATGTCTGACTGAGTCAGAGGCTCGTTTTCAGTGGAGACTCCAGAAGAAAAGCTCCAAAGTAATATTTAACAATACAGAAACATAGTAACATTAGTACGATAGAATTATTTTACAACATCTAGAAACAGTAAAACATCAAAAACAGGGTCCTTTTAACAAGTCGAGACCCAGGGGTAAGACTCCACAGTAGAACAATACCAACAAGTAGTAGTAGATATAATACAATCAGTAGATATATATACAATTACATTTGCAGAGACAATAAAGTAGCAGTAAATATAATACAATCAGTAGGACTCTACAAGAGTAAAATAGTACACAGAATATAAGTTAAAGTTTTCAAAATAGATGTTAGATGGTCTGGTGAGGAAGATAACTAAGGGTGGAGAAGTACATTAACCTGGGGAGAGGTAGGAGCACAGCCAGAGACTAGTGAGGTGTTCTTTTAGGAGTGATTTGAACTTGTTATGTACAGGAATTTTTTTATTGTGCCAGGAAGGGTGTTCCAGAGTTTGGCAATTTTTTGTGAATAGAAGGAGTCACCATGTTGGTTGTGGGAGTTGGATACTTTAAGTAGGAGTTTATTGGGAGATAACTGAAAAAGGAGATGGCAGGGCAGTTGTTGTGGTGGTAGATTATTTTATGGGCTAAAGATAGTTGATTAAGAGATAGAAGGTGAGGGAGCTCTAGCCAGTTTATTGTTGAAAGAACTGAGCAGTGGTGGGATCTGGGTGGGTGATTAATGGCAAATTTAGCAATTTTATGGAAACACGATTCAAGATTTTTGAGGTCAGATTTTCAAGGGTTTGTAAATATGAGAGAGCCATAGAGAAGGGTAGATAGAAGGCGTGAGTGAGCAGTGGCTAGGCTGGCTTTGGGAATTAGGAATGATTTGGCTCTGTATAGGGTACCTAGTTTGATGTGAACTTTTCTGGTCATTTGGGCAAAGTGTATGTCAAATTTGAGGTTGCCTATGGTAGCACCTAATAGTTTTGTGTGGTTAGGGGGGCAATGTTGGTACCATTTGCAGAGATGATTGATAGTGAGAACTGGGAAGTCTTGTGTTTTTTGTTACTACTATGATTTTGATTTTGTTGGGATTTAAAATGAGTTGATGTTGGGAGAGGTAGGTTTCAATGTCCTGAAAAGAAAACTGCATTTTGGAGTTCTTGGGGTGAGGTGGCAGAGCAGATAAGGGTAGCATCATCAGCATACTGTACTATGGAGGCATGTTGGTTGCTGTATTGAGGTCATTTTTTAATATGATGAAGAGAAGTGGACGTAGAATAGATCCCTGTGGTACACGGACAGAGATGGGGAGTAGAGGGGAAAGAGAGTTTTCCCACTTAGTAGCTTGTTGACGGTTGGAAAGATAGATGTGGAACCAAGTAAGTGAGGGTATACTAAGGCCATAGGAAGATAGTTTATTTAGTAGAAACTGGTGGGATATGGTGTCAAAGGCTTTAGACATGTCTAGAAATATGGAAGAGACATGCTGGCCTTCATTCATGAGTTGGTGGATGGTGTTAGTAAAGGTTAAGAGGGCAGTGCTAGTACTGTGCTTTGGTCTGAAACCATGTTGAGAGTTGGAAAGGAGGTTATTTTTAAGGAAGTAGGATAAGAGTTGGTTGTGGATGCATTTTTCTAAGAGTTTCCCAAGGGGGGAAAGTATGGCTATGGGACAATAGTTGGTTAGTTTTTTGGAGGGCCCACCTTTGTGGAGAGGTATAATATATTTTCCATAAGAGTGGGATATAATGTTCTTTGATAGAGCGGTTGATGAGGATTGAGATGGGCTATGCAATTGAAGGAGCTGCAAGTCTTAAAAATTCATTAGAGAGTTTGTCTGCAGCTGTGCAGCATGGTTTGAGTTTGGGCAGAAGAGACTGTATGTACTTAGTGTGAACTGGTGAGAAGGAGAAGGGGCTATGATGGCCAATGGTTGGTGTGGGGACAGAAAGTGAGTGGTTTAGTTGGGTGTCTAGAAGGGAGGTGATGGTGTTGATGAAATGGGTGTTAAATTGAGTAGAGATGAGGATTGAGTTGTTGGAGGTAGTAGACGGGGGTTAGAAGTGCATCCTGGTTTTAGGAGCTGGTTGATGGAAAGCCAGAATTTTTGTGGGTTGTTTTGGTTAATTTGCTGACAGGATAGAAAGTAAACTTGTTTGTCTTTTCTTATTTCTTTTAACTACAGTGGTCTTCCTATTGAAAATGGTCATTTTAGATTGTTTCAGAAAGTTTTAACATTTATTCCTCCATGACAGCGTCAAATTACTAATACTTTAATTGAATCCAAATTATTTTTAAGGAAATGTGGCTGCAGAAAAAAAAGATATATTTTTAAGAAGGAAATTATTTTTAATCCAACCCTCCACCCACAAATTATATATTTCAAGGCTATAGTGGAAAGTGCTATTCATTCATATGATAAAATAAAACAACTGTGAATGTATAATTTAGATGAAGAGGAAAATAGTATATTAAACAGCTTAGTAAATAACAAAACTGTACGGGTGATGTGACCAGATAAAAGAAGGAGAATGGTGGTGGATGCTGCAGAATATGCAGGGAAAGTAACAGACATTTTGTTTAGTAATGAAATGTATGTTTCACCTTCTAAAAATAAAATAAATATAGTATATGCTAACATTTTTTTGTTGTTGAAAGATTATTTGTTACAAAAGATGATAAATGAAGATTTATACAACTTTCTTAATTTAGAAAAAGCAATTTTCCCTTTGATTTTATATATTGAAAAAGTCCATCATAAGGATGTAACTAATCCCCCTTTGAGACCAATAGTAGCAGCTAATGGATCTAAAACTCACCCACTATCATCATTTGTTGAGAAGAAATTGCAACCTTTTAACAGCAAATGTAAATAAATTTTAAAAGATTCATGGGACTTTTTAAAATGTGTCTCTATATGAAGATGAAAGAATGGTATGGTTCGAGGAAGCACTAATGGACTGTTGTTTTTTAAATACACAAGCTAGTAGATTAATTATGGACTTTCTGAATGTAATTTTAAGCAACAATTTTATATTTTTTGATAGTAATTTTTTTAAGAAAATTAAAGGAGTAGCAATGGGGGATTCTTGCATGCCAATATACGCTAATCTAGTTTTATGGACATGGGGAAAATTGTATGTTATAAATTCAATGTATGTTAAATGTTAAATGTGGAACCGCTACACTTGATTTTTGGATGATATATGTATTTTTTGGATGATTTATGTATTTTTTGGACAGACACTTAAGAAAATTTGATGTACTTCTTAGAATATATAAAGGGAATTGCTACTTTTTAAAATGTACTTAATCTGTTAATTATTCATTCATTAATCATTTGGGTGTTAACATACAAAAAATAGATATAGAAAAAGATTTTAAATCAACTTTAAATAGGAAAATATATTTATATTATATTAGCAACCACCCTATGCATAAAAAAGTATTCTGTAAAGTCAGTTCATTAGGGCAGCTCATATCGTATCTCATTATTTACTAGTACATATCTCTATATACATACATTGAACAATGGTATTAAAATAAAATTGTAAAGATAGAAATAATCTATTGTTAGTTATGTATATCTCCATAAATTATTTACCATCTGTCTTTTTATGTCTCCCCCCCAAAAATTTGAAACCGTGAAATAAATATGATAATATAATAAAACATAATTTTGAATAATTCTGAAAAATTGTAGAAAATGTATTTAGTTTACCTAAAAACTACCAATATTTCAATGATTTTGTTGAAGTGTGACAATGTAAAAGATATGTTTGTGGAAAGATGTACCTGATAAAAGTAACCATGCTGAAAATTCCTCCCTAATAAATTAACCTTCTTATATAAAAATATATGAAAACCTAGCTGCTCTTAATTTAAGCACTACAGCTATATATATATATATATATATATATATATATATATATATGGTACATGTCAGTCAACCGACAAGTCGGAAGACCGACATTCACTCCACCGACACATGAAAACATCGAAACCGCAAACACGGACATTTAACAGGTAAGACTTTTAAATTCGCTAATCACGCCTACTACACATGCATAACACTGCCACACTTACTAAAACATGGTAGGCATGATTAGTGAAATTAAAAGTCTTACCTGTTAAATGTCCGTGTTTGCGGTTTCGATGTTTTCATGTGTTGGTGGAGTGTATGTCGGTCTTCCTACTTGTCGGTTGACTGACATGAACCCATATATATATATATATATATATATATATATATATATATATATATATATATTCATTTAATTCTGGAGAAGTACTTGCATTGAGGAATAGCTGCCAATATGACTTGCTATATCCCCCTTGGGTCAGTAAGTAATTTATCTGGAATGAAAAAGTTAAATTGTCCTTGTTTACATGATTTCAGAAGTTTGTATAGGTCATTAGTTTCTTTCCCCCTTTTGGATATTGTACATATGTTCATAATCTATTCTTCTTAAAAATCTCTCTGCTTTAACCATATAAAAAAGGACATTTTGTGCAAAAAGCTTTATAAATTAATCCTTTACATTTACAGTTATAGAATTTTTGGTTATAAATAATCCTATTACAAGCTTCTAGGTTAACATGGTCAATATTAGCTATGTGTATACATTACCTACATAAAACACATTTAAATGTTCCAGTAGGTTTACATTTTGAACTTACATTATTTTTCCCATTGTATTCCATAACTGTCTTTAAATTATGCCCCCTTTAAAAATAAAAAATAGGGGGTTCTAAAAATATATTTAAAGTGTCTGGTAATTTTAAAAATCTTTCCCAATTCTTTGTAACAATATCTTTAGTCATATACACATCTTGATTAAAATTATTCACCTATGCTTTATTAAAATGTTTTGCCACAGGTTCTATGTTCTCATAAATTGTTTCATCTCTTCCTTTACCCAAAAATAGGGATATGATTTGTGTCCCTTAACTCAATAATTTCTTTAAGAACTTCTAAAACTCGTTCTTTCGGGTAACATCTTTCCACAAACATTTTTATATTGTCATACTCTTTAATAAAATAACTGAAACATAGGTAATTTTTAACTAAAACAAATTATTTTTTACATTTCTTTCTGAATTTTTCAAAATGATGTTTTATTACATTTATTTCACAGTTTCAAAATTTTGGGGGTCAATAAAAATCAGATGGTAAATAATTTATGGGGGTATACATAATTACATTCTACACTGAGAAAGTGATTGTTTTTACCTGAAAGCTTTTCTGTTATCTTGTAATATTATATTAAACTATTAACCACTGCGTTGTGTTGTTTTTGGTATACATAGTTAACAATAGATTATTTCTAGCTTTACAATTTTATTTTTACAACATTGTTCAACATATGTATATAGAGGGGTCCACTTTCAAATCTTGAAATACTGAAATATCGAATTTCAGTATTTCAAGACGACAATGTCTAAAACCCACTACAATGAAAAACTAAAAAAAGAATGTCACAATACTGAAAATTCATAATACTGAAATGTTAGTATGCGACATTCCGTTTTTTTAATACACCCTCCACCACACAAACAAAAACACAGACACAACCATCCACCCCACTCCATAACAAACCAACACCCCCAAGAAATCCACATATAAGCAGGGGGCAAGCCCTCCTGCACCTCCCATGTGGGGGGGGCTGCACACCCACACTCCTGCTACTTATATATACCAATTCAAAGGTCGCACTACCACAAAAAGCACACAAAAATAACACTGCTATGCAATCTACACTTTCACGGCGCACTTTCACATGTACACCCATGAGAAACACACACACACACACACACACACACACACACACACACACACACTAGACATGTACAAAAATCAACAGTTGCACACACACACACACACACACACACACACACACACACACACACGTGCGCACACACACACACACACACACACACACACACACACACACACACACACACACACACACACACACTCACTTATCTGCCCTAACCTACTCCTAAAACATCCCAAACAATTAAAAAAATCAAACATTTCTACAAAAAAACCCTTAAAAAACACAAACCTACCTATTTCCGGACACAAATACACAATGGTCACCCTGTCTAAACCCCATAATACACTATACCTTAAAGAGACAGCAACCCAAAACAAAAACACCAGGGAATAACTACCGCAGATTCTATAGTGTAACATTCATGAAAATGCAGTTTTGAATAACTGCATTTTCGACACTTTCATCTCAAGATATTGAAATTCGATATTTCAGTATTTTGAGATTTGAAATTAGACCCATATAGAGATATGTACTAGTTTATTACGCAATTTTAAGTTTATTCCTCAGCTGGTTAAGTTTTTTCCCTTTAGTGCAGTTTTTGGGTTTATGAGTCTATTTTCTGCACCATTTCTGCAAATTTTTTTGATTACTATTCCTTTAACCTTGTAATTTTTAGTTTTCTCTTGGATCTAGTCATTGTGCATACAAAAAGTATATTTTGGATCCATAAGTAAGCATGTATTTTTATCAGTAAAGATGAGGTCATTAAGCACTTCAATAAAATGCTCCTTGACATAATCCATGAGCTAGCTCCACTCAGAAAGCAAATAAATAAAAGTGAATCAGCACCATGGCTTACTAAAGTTACTAGGCAACTCGTGCAGAACAAAGACAAAGCCCGGAAAGCATGGAGCAAAGATAAAACACAACAAAATTGGCAACCCTTCAAACAATTTAGAAACCCCTGTAAGCAAAATGTTAGATTAGACAAAAACAACTCCTTTCACTCACTCCAAAACAGACATCACCAAAACCCCAAACAATTCCGGACTACTACAAAAACCCTACTGTACCCTGCAAAATCTACCATCCCAGCTCCTACCACCAATAACAACATTGGACCCTACAAAAACCCTAATATACCCTGCACAATCTACCATCCCAGCTCCCACCACCAATAACGACAATGGCCCCATAGCCATATAAGTTAACTCCCCTCCTCCCTCTCTGTCCTATAAATCCATACTGACAGCACCTCTTTTTACCTTTCAACTAGTACCTATATCAACCATCAGAAAATGTCTCCAACAGTTAGAAACTTCAGCCCCACAGCTGATAACCTACCACCAAAATACCTCAAAATTGCAGCCAACATACTTTCGTATCCAATCTCAATATTTCTTAATAGATCCATCACAGACAAATAAATCCCTTCTGTATAAAAAAATCACACATCATACCACTGCACAAGGGTGGAACCAATAATGACTTGACCATCTACTGGTCCATAACAATTCCCCTCCCCTTTCCTAAATATTAGAAAAATGCATTCACTCCCAACTCCTAAAATACCTCACCAACAACAATCTCCTTTCCTCCACACAGCATGGTTTTCAGCCTCAATACAGCAGAACAACTGCCCTACTCAGTTTCACAGAAACCATAAATATCAACAGAACTAATGTCAACCTAGTATATTCCCTGTTCTTAGATATGTTAAAAACCTTTGAGAAAGTACACAACAGCATCAAATTAACAAACTATGATCCCTAACCTTATCTCGGGTATTTATTTTCTGGTTCATCAGCTATCTTTGTTACAGAATGCAAGGTGTAAAATGGAAACAAAACCCCTTCCTTTTCCTACCTGTCTCTGTTGGGGTGCCTTAAGGTTCCATACTAGGCCCCTGTACACTTTAATATCTTCACAAACAACCCATATAAAGCCAACAAAAATGCCACTATACTATAGTATGCTGATGATGCCACCTTAATATGCTCAGACCCTAGCCTCCATTTATTTCAGCAAATGGCTGAGCACTCTTTCTCCTCCACTGAGTCATGGCTCGCATCTCATCTGTAATTCCTAAATGCCAAAAAACTAAACTAATGCTATTCATGTTTTCATCTTAAATAACAATCTATCTTTTAATAGTACCTCAACTACAAACACCATAATTGAACCGATATCCAACTCAAAACTACCAGGTGTCATAATAGACAACAACCTAATGTTTGACTCATACATCATCCTGCCCATCAAACAACTCGCCAAAAATTAGTTTTTCTTTACTGAAACAAATCTCACCCGACTAAGACCTCCAAGAAGCCACTAACCACACCTTACCTACTCCCTTCTCTTCTTTATGCATCACCTATTCTAACCAACCTGCAATCCATCTTTTTAAATAAAATGGAAGTTTTCTGTAACAAATTAGCCAGATTTGCATCTAACACACCATTTTGTACTCTTCACTGCAGACTTCTAAAAAACAGAGAGTGGCACAAACTACCTAATCAGCTATATACTCACAGCTGCTTACCACCCATACCATAATAAAAAAAACAACTTCCCCTCTAATATAATCTATTAACCACTTCCAAATCCCCAACACAGCAGTGGTGCTCTCTGTGCTCTGTTTATGTCACCAAGAAATGGAACTCCATGTCCATCTCACTAAAACAGGAGAGCTATAGAATGAGTTTTAAACAGAAGTGAAAACAATACCTAACCTCCTCCTGGCTTTGTTCATGCTCACAACCCAACTAATCCCCCCTTTTTTCTTCACCTCCAGTTCCCCTCCCCCTGCCTCTTCTAAGCTGTACTAGCACCCCATCTCATCCTCCCTTCTACAGTAACATATTTCTGCTTAACACCTATCACCTCCCTTTATTCCATCTTACTTTTTCCCACCTCAGATATGGATTCACCCCTATCCCACTAGACCACTCCTGTTTCAATAGTCTTTCTTATTACCAGCCTTCTACTACTAATGGCTTATGTGTTAACAACATCTCAGTTTCTTTGTCAAAAATTTACCTCCGTGATTTTTAATTGTTCAGTACTGTAAACTTTGTAAAATTGTGCATAATCTTTATTTTTCTGTTAACAACATAATTATGTTAATATGGAGCTTTTATTCCTGGGCATCTGCTGAAAATGGGTCTGCATGCCCAGTTGGACTTTCCTAGTAAACAAAAGGCAATAAATAAATAAATAAATAAATAAAAACTTTTAGCATTTCTTATGTTTCAGGTGCAAAGTGCAAGAGGTTCATTTAAGCATATGCTAACTGCCGCAATGGCTGCATTTCATATATATAGGCTTACTGCATTCACAGCCAAAAAGATGAACAATGACAAAGGATTTTCACACAAGTGTAATTTATAGATAACACTGTAATACGGAAAACTTGTATTGACAACTGTGCAACATTTGTTAGCTGACCATGTCTTAACAGGAACACTGGTGGGGGGATACAGCACCTTTAACACACCCTATAAATCTGCCTGAGAATCACTAAAGCCTTAATGAAAGAAAGATAACCAAAGCTGTACCAAATTATGGATAGATTAGCTTTGCCATTGCCAAAAAAGGATGGAATATCATAATCATATCAAGAGTGGTCAAATCAATACCCAGAGAAGGGTGGATTTTTATTTATTTATTTATTTTACATTTGTAGACCGGGCTAGTCCTGCTGGATATATGTGTATTTTCAGTGGAGGCCCAGGGAGAAAAGCTCCACAGACAGAGAAAAATATACAAAAACAATGAAGCAATGCAAGGTTTTGTCAATCATAACATATCTTTGCATATAATATTTAATCAGGAAAAAAAATACAAATAATCATAGTGCATAACAGCTATGGATATGCATACATTGTATGTTCAGTTACATTCTAGTACTTAAATACACACACAACTATTGTTAGTAGTAAGTAAACAAACTTATACAGGTAGGAAGATTAGTGTCCAGAGGTGATATAGGAAGTTAGTGTGGGTTGGCACAGGGGCATAAACAATGTGATTTAAGGTAAGGTTTCCATTTACTTTTAACTAGGGCAACTGAAGTTGGGGAGGTTAGGTGGTTGGGGAGGGTGTTTCAGGTTTTACCCACTCTAGTAGAGTTACCAGCTACATTATTGGTCTTAGGTATTTGTACTAATAGTTTGTTTGATGAGCGTAAGGTCTTAAGATTGTTATAGGGAGTGATAAGGTTAGTGAGTATAGGTGTATTTGCTGGTTGATCTTATGGGCAACTATTAGTTGATTAAAAAGCATTAGATCTGACAATTCTAACCAATCTAGTAATTTAAGATTGTTACAATAATGGGTTCTATATGTTGACCCAGTTGCAAATCTGGCAATATTGTTGTAGGAAATAACAAGTTTGTTCAGATTGCTTTTACCTAGTTTAGTGTAGATAGGGGAGGCATATAGTAGGGTTGAGATTAAGTGGGTACAGGCGATAGTGGTCATGGCTAGTAGAGTAAAAAATTATCTGATCCTGTAGAGGGAACCTAATTTTTTGTTTATTGTTTTTATGGTGTTGTTGATCTCAGGCTCTAAGGTGAGGTTATTGTCTATTAGTACCCCAAGTAGTTTAGTGGTAGTGTCAGGAGATATTATGGTTCCATTGCTAGATGTAACAGTAAAGTTTAGTGGGGTGGCCCTACGGGTGGTTGCAAATAGTAGCATTTTTGTTTTTTTAGGGTTCGGGATGAGGCGTCTGTGTATAAGCCAATTTTCCACTGTACTAAAGATGTCTTGGGTTAGGGACTGAAGTTTGGATGGAGAAGTGGCAGAACATATTAGTGTGGAGTCATCTGCGTATTGGATACAGGTAGCTTGTGGTATTACAGTAAATAGGTCATTTGTAAAGATAGAGAAGAGGAAAGGACCCAGTATGGAGCCTTGTGGGACACCAAGGGTGACTGGGAGGTGGGTGGACAGGTTATTTTCCCATAGTACAGCCTGTTTCCTTTTATTTAAGTAGGATTGGAACCACTGTATAGCAAGGGCATCCAATGACAAATTTTTGAGTATGTTAATGAGGAGGTTGTGATTAACCATGTCAAAGGCTTTTGACAGATCAATAAAGAGGGCTGAGGATAGAATGTCACTATCTCGATTTCTATTAATGTGATCAGTAAAGGATAAGGGAGCAGAGGTGGTGCTCTGAAATGGTCTGAAGCCATGTTGGCAGGTGGCTAATAAGTTATTTTCTAGCAGGTAATTTAAAAGTTACTTATGAATACATTCTTCCATGATTTTTGCCAGTGGGGATAGTATGGCTATTGGCCTGTAGTTAGATAAATCTTTGGAATTGCCACCTTTATGCAGGGGGATAATGTGTGAAACTTTCCAGATTGATGGGATGGTACCTTCAGTAATGGTTCTGTTAATGAGGATGGATATGGGGTAGGCTATAGCTTTTGCAGCTTTTTGTAAATATTCAGCAGGTAGTTGGTCTGCAGAAAGAGTGGTGAGTTTGTTTCTGAATGAGGGTGCAGATGAGGGATGTAGGAACAAGTTGAAAACGGAATAGTGGTGGGCTGTTGGAAGTATTTGATGAGGAAGTTCTGGTGTCAGGGGATAGCTGATTAGCTAGAGATTGTATGGCCTTTGTAAAAAAATGTGTTGAAAGACTTGGCTATTTGATTGGGATTGTCATGATTATAGCCTGAGGGAGTGGGAGTAGGATGGCCATAAAAATGTTTCTGCAAGCAACTGTGATTAGATCTGTACCCAGAGAAGGACAGGTGATCTGACATGTACCCCCCAAAGGATCATTTATTTATTTATTTACACATTATTAACTAGGTTTGTTTTCACTAGACCAATGAGTTCTTTTTAGGGGAGACCTAAGGTGGTATTCATACTGACTAGGGAAAATTTGAAACTTCTCATACTGTTTTCAATAAGTGCTATGGGATCTTTTATATCCACCTGAGCTGCCACTGACTCAGGCAGATGGGGCCTCAGTTTAACATCTTATGTGAAGGATGGGTGGCCATTGCCAGATCTGAAAATGAACAAGTTCATGCATTGGGTTCCCCACAGTCTTAACCAGTGAAGCACCATGTAGAGTACTCTATTCTAGGGGTGAAGTCACCTCTAACACCCACAAAACTCTCTTATCTAAGTCAATTAGGTCCATAGGCAAGTACTAGCTAGCAGCCTTTGCAGGCCATTTTTAAGCCTAACCAACTTCTCTTTAAAACTGAGAATCAAACTTTGTACCTTGTATTTGTGAGGTAAACACCTTAACCACCCCCAAACCACTGATCCTAAGAGGGAAAAAGTAGTTCATGCACTACAGAACTGTTGAAACTGATATCTGAAATCGAGCATCAGCTCAATTGTAATAAGTGCTATTTTACTAAAATACTCCTGTGTTATAAGAACTACTTGGTGCAGCATTTAGCAGTGCTAACTCATAATGCCTGATTCTTTAGCAGAGCACCTCTGTCTTCTTTATACACTCTGTGAGTTAGGGTATTTGATTTCCTCTGACATCCCAACATCATTCTGATATATAAATTGCTGATCCTTTAAATTGCATATAGTTGTTTGTGAGTATGTGTGTGTATGTGTGTGTGTGTGTGTGTGTGTGTGTGTGTGTGTGTGTGTGTGTGTGTGTGTGTGTGTGTGTGTGTGTGTATGTGTATGTCCCAGCTGCTACAAAATAGTGTAATGTCCAAGACTAGTTCTCTTCCTTATATCCCATTGCTTACTTTATAGACTTATTTTGCTCCAGTGACCATAAACAGAATAAAGTGTGTATCCAAAAATGGTTGAATAATGCAAGTTTACAAGTAACTTTGCATAACAATAATGATCAGTAAAATTTTCAAAGTTCTGTTGCTCAAAATGAATGTGCAATTGCTTTTCTGGTTATTCTAGTAAGGTGAAAGATAGTGTAGTGTGCCTAGATCCTGCTGCAAAAGTGTGATGCTTGCCTGGGTGAAGACACACAGCAAAGGCAGAATTTTCCTTTAACATTTAACCATAGTAAAATGATAAAGTTCTGTAATTCTCCTGACTACAGTACATTTTCTAAATGGTTGTCCATCCCAACAGGTTAGGTCAAACACAGGAGTAATTTCAGTGATTATTAATATAGTTTAAAGCTCAGTAAGCAAAGTACCAGTAATGTTAGAAAGCAGGTAAAAATACCCAGCATGAAGGAAAATATATGACAGGCACAAGAAGGGTTCACAAGTATATGAGACAGATAACTACAGGAAGGGGTCACAAGAACATGGGACAAATAACCACAGGAAAGCATACATAGGAACACTGGACAAATAACAGGAAGGGATGCACACACACAAGGGACAGATAAACAGGAAAAGTGGGTGCACAGAGGAAATGGGAGAGATAACCACAGGAAGAGGTACATAGAGGCAAGGGACACATAGTCACATGAAGGAGTGTACAACAGCACAAGGCAGATAACCACTGGAAGGGGGTCACAGGAACATGGGAATGGAACAGAAAGTCTAAGCAACATGAAGGCGTGTGCAGTGGTACAATTCCGATAATCATAGGAAGGAGGGTCACAAGAACATGGGACAGATGACCACAGGAAGGGGTATACAGCAACATGGGACAGATGACAGAATGGGTTGCAGAAGAGCAAGGGACAGATAACTACAGGAAGGTAGTCACTGGAGAGAAGGGATAGATCACCACAGCAAGGGAGGTACAAGGGCATAGGACAGATAGAGAACCACAGAAAGGGGATGCATAGAGGCAAAAAACAGATAACCACAGAAAGGGGGCATTTGGCATGGGACAGGTAACCACAAGAAGATGTTCACAGAGGTAAGGGATGGATGCCCACAGGGAGAGGGTCACAGGGGCATTGGACAGATAATGACAGGAAGGGGGCATGTAACCCCGAGTAGGTATTTACAAGGGCATGAGATGGATACCCACAGTGAGGGGTGCATTGAGATATAGAACAGATTGCCATATAATCAGGGCACAGGAACATGCAATGACCAATAGATACCCACTGAAAAGTGCGCAGGGGACATAAGACAGATAACTACAGGAAGGAGTACAAAGGGGCATGTGTTATATAGCCACAGGAAGGGGTGCAGAGGGATGTCAAAAAGATGCCAACAAGAAGGGGTGCTGAGGGGCATAGGATACATAACTTCTGGAAATAGTCCACAGGCACATGGGATAAATAACCACTGCAGAGTGCACAGTGTCTCAATGAGACAGCTACAGGAAGGCGTATACAGATTCATGGGACAGATAGCTGCACAATAGGGTACAGAGGTAGATAAATCATATAACCACAGGAAGGGGTGTAGTGGGCTATCAGACAGATAAACACAGGAAGTGGGTAGGGCATGGTAGAGATAACCACAGGAAGGGGTGCAGAGGGCATCATACAGATAACAACAAGAAGTGGTGCAAGGGCCATGGAACAGCACTGGAAGGGATGCAGAGAATTATGGGAAGACAGCCACAAGAAAGAGAGTACTGGTCCATCAGACAGATAATGACAGGAAGGGGGCACAGTTAGACTCAGGTGCATAAACAGATAACCACAAGAATGGGTGCACAGAGGAGTGGAAGGCTGTGGCCAGCTAATAAGCTGCTGGAGTCCCAATCAGAAAAAGACTGTTGGTAGCCGTAGGTTATAGCCAAGGAAAAGACTGTAGTGCTTTTATTTGTGTGACTCACTTCCTGGTTTCCCAAGGTCTGAGGCTTCCAGTTTTCTTGATAAGCAGAAACTGATAGCACGGTCTTGGGTAGATTTCAAATACTCCCTTTTCTGATCCTAAAACCTAAGGCACTAGTAATTCAGTGGTAAAGCGGGATAATTTCCTGACTACTTTCAAGGCAAACTGATTTGATTAGTGGCCTAGCAGGGAGTATTTTTAGTGCCCATCCTGGTAGGGACAGAGATGGCCACTGGCCCATTATGCCTGCCATTCCTGTGCTGAGGAACAAAGGTCTCAGGCACAAAAAACAAGAGGCAGTACAGGAAGTGCTGAGCACTGTGGCTGCCCAAGGTGGTGATGGTAGCCCCTGGTCCCACATGTGAAGGAGCACACATGCACAAATGTGGATGAAGGAATGGAAGTCTCTGCAGTTTTGCAAGTGCATACATCACCACCAGGGAGGTGTTATAGCCTTACTTCAGAAATACTCTCTTTGCCAGAATGTCAGTGAGAGCACAAATATCCCGTGTCTGGCTGGATGACAGCCCCTAGTATAGGCTCCCACCCTGATAGATCTGAGGTTCAACACCAGAGACTGAATGTGTTTGTGTATTATTAGGAAGGCATGATGGTTGGCAGGCAAAGGGAAGAAAAAGATAAAGGAAACAATAAAACATGAGGGAGTGATATTGAATAATAGCTTAAGTTGACATTTTCTGTGCATTTGGGATTCTCTCTACAGTTAATTAATTTCCTGTGCTGTTGCTTACCAGATCTAGGTGTATATAGTTTGTGGGGCAGCCAGGACTGGAGAACTGATATTACCAAACATATCTGAGTTTTCCATAATTCCACTAAAAAGAGCATTTCTGTAGTTAGACAT
>NC_056741.1:1668253894-1668296394 GCF_019279795.1 Protopterus annectens | reverse complement strand
TTTTTACTTTTGGGAGCTCATTGCTAATGTGCACATCATTGATGGAGAATAGCATATGTATACTTCCCCAAATAGGAAGAACATAGGTTCATAGGTTCATACTAGGCTATCTGTCCTAGGGCATTTATAAGCCTAGCCAGAGTGTGTTTGGCTTTTGCCACCCATTTTAAATTAATTTTGCTATGCCCTTTGTGTATGTACATGTATTAGCTAGGTGTGGGTTTGCTTCTGACATCGTAAAAATAACTAATTCCCTCTTCTCACTGAAATTTTGCAAGCTGCCTGAGGGCACAGTGCAACTATTTTATGGACAGCCTATGGAGCACTGCAGATATACAAGTTTGCCCTTTTCCAGTGTCAGAAGAGGGGATGTAATTGTAAGATGTAAGACCCTTTCCATCTTGTACTGCCCTTTGTTAAAGCCGCACCATTTCTGGCTTTATTATAGCCTCCTTCACTTGAGAACTCTGGTTTAAGCTGTCATTGTGTTAAACAGTATTCACTGCAGAATGATTTCTGTTTACTTTTTCACACATTTTTGTGCAGTATATTTTATGTTTTACTCTGTTTCTTTACATTGTTAAATGTGCATATTTCCCACTATTTTCGCTGGTCATGTTCTGTTCTATGAATATAAACATTTAACAGGGAAAAGGCATCACATTTTTGACAGACGGAGATCAATAATTACTCTTGCTTCTAGTTTGCACATTATTTCTGAGGTTTGTATTTGTAGAAAAACATAATTTATTTTGCTTTACGAAACAAATGATTAACTTCATCTTCCTAGGAACATCTTGTAAAGGAATAATTTTACTCGTTAGAATGTCCCAAGAGAGTTCTGCACTTTGGGTTCCACATAATCCCATATTAAAGGTCACTTAACAGACTGATCAGAATCATTGCAGCAAAACAGTTCTGTTTTATCTGCTCTGGCACAATGAAATTGGTTTTGTAACCATGCATACTTTGTTTCCTAATTGTGTCTTTGTGTTCCTGATGGTGCATTTTAAAACAGTACATTTGATTATTGTACATTTGGAACTTGATTGTTGAAGCCAATGTTTTATTTTTTAAACGATACATACACTTTTAATCAGTTAACAGGCAACACAGGATTATTGGATTTTAAAGCATAGTCAATGAGAAAATCAAATTTAATAGTAAAATTTAAAGCATTATGTCATTAAAATTAAAACGAGCACTGAAATTATATATAGATAGAGAAAGAGGTGTGTGTGTGGGGGGGGGGGGCTGGTTCTCTGCACTTGTATGTGTCTGTATTTAATGCACATGGATTTTCACCAAACTATCCATTTTCGTCCCACATCCCAAAGACATCTAATAACTGTTCTGGTGCCCCAAACCAGTCAGTGAAATGTGAGTAACCAGCTCACCCAACTAGAAAATCTCGATAGGAACTCATCCAGCGCCTGAAGAAAAATGCAACGATCATGCAACTCTGTAAAACACACAACGTTTGTTCCGTTTAGTGCTTTCATCCTTTTCAAATCATAGGACTTCATCAGAAATCTGCACTGGTTGCTTCTGTGAACATGTGTGTGTGTGTGTGTGTGTGTGTGTGTGTGTGTGTGTGTGTGTGTGTGTGTATCAGGGTTGCCAACCTTCAAAAAATTACTGACAACTGCCAATACATTTTTAAACAGGCTTTTTTTTACTAAAACGTTTGTTGGCAGTTTAAAAAAGTTGCAAGCATTTTGAAGTAAAATATGTCTTACCTAAACTCATAAACCAATGACATCAAAGTCTTCCACTGTCCACTTTCATGACTCAACATTCTGTTAATTACCAAGTTTGTGCTCATATGCATTTACACTACAGGTGCTGATCAGTCTGTGTACCAGGCTGTATGACAACAGCTGTGTAATTGTACCAGGCTGTATGACAACAGCTTTCTCTATCTTTCTTTTTTTTACATGCATACTTTTTGTCATATTGAATGTTTAAGGCAGACATAGCTAAATTATAATTTACTTCCTTCTAGTTCCAAAAATGTAACCAGCATTCATTTGGGGTATACGCTACTTGCACTAAACTTTATATATATATATATATATATATATATATATATATATATATATATATATACACATACACACACACACATAGACATACAGATATGTATATATTATACACACACACACACACACACACACACACACATATATATATATATATATATATATATATATAGATATAGATATAGATATAGTTTCTTTATCTCGTATTTATAGTCATAGGGCAGAGATGCTATCTATACTATTCTTGCTGTGGACAACCATGCTTCACAAACATGAATACAAAAGAAAGAGGCAGAAGTGAAACCAAGAATGAACACTTTTGTTCATGTTACATGGACTTCATCAGAAAAAAATGAAGTCCATGTAAGTCGGATGAAAGTGCTCATTGCTGTGGAATAAAAGAATCTTGGTTTCAGTTCTACCTCCTTCTTTTGGATTCTTGGTTGGATTACCTTATTTTTTGTTACTTATCATTCACAAACATGAATTACAGTTGTCCACAGGGGAGCACAGTTCTACTCCTTATACCTTGAATAACTGCACAAGAGTGTCCATTATACATTAACATGCCAAGTGCGCCTGTTCTCATGAACAATAGGTGGTACAGTATAGTGTGACAGCAGCCGATACTGGACAGCATGCCTTACCTAGTAGTTACAGTGCTATTCTATATATTGGTATGGTGCTATGCAACCTACCAGCATCACAGTGGGAGGGGGCGACAGTATAGTGTGGGGGAATAGGTTTGCATGCACAACAGACAACTCCTTTTCTGGTTAGGCATTTCATGCAACAAAGATACTTTGTTTTTACTTTTCTGGTGCTGGTATGTTGCTCAGTTGCACTGCACGTTACGAGTGAGGGGATCACTGTGTGTTGTGACACTTTATGAGTGGGGGTATCACTGTGCTTGTGACTGCAGCACTGCTATGCAGACCATCTTTGCTGTTCCTTAGCTTGCACTACTGGTACTAGCAGGGATGGCACTGGGGCCGCCATGGTGACTGGTGCATGATCAGGGGGGATCAGCTGTTTCACACTGTGGGTACGTACACAGTGAAGACAAATAATGTAAGAGGCCTTGCTTAATTTTGTTTGATTGCATTGCAGTGTTTATAATTACTGAAAGGGTTTTGTATGCCATTCTGTGGTGCACAATATGCTGCACAATAACTTAAGGCATTTATAAACCTCTCTGTATGTATAATTTATAAATGTTATGCACTTGTTGGTTGTACCTTGTGCCTGCATCATGGCTGAAAAGGCTTAGGTTCATAGGTCCATAGGAAGTTGCTTGGTTAGTGGCCCTAGAGCATTTACAAGCCTAGCCATGTTAATCCCGAGTATCCCCATTTGTTCTTTAATTTATGAACAGAGCAGATCTGTCATCAACACTGGCTACCCCTGCCCATGAGGGACATGGGTACCACACCAGGGGTGAATGCACTGGTTTCTTGGACTGGCCTACTTACAGAGTGAACTTGATAAATAAATAAATAAATAAACAAACTATTCCAGCTATTAAATTCAGATAATTATTTGTTTATTTAGTTTAGTTTATTTACATGTTATTTAATGGGTTAGCCAGAACTCATTTTCAGAGCAGACCTGGAAAACAAGAGAAAAAAATAGATAATAATTTAGAAACACATTTGATATTTGTACAAATTCAAAATGAATGGAAATGCAGAATATAAATAGGCAATGAATCAACAAGACTTATGAGTGAAGCAACATAAAGAAACAACAGTTAAATGACATTTGAAGTTATATACATTTCAAACATAGAAATATAAAATGAATGTACAGTTTATAAAAAATGAAAAAAAGTTATAATGTGAATTACATTTTCTGTTTAATGAATAAAAGTAGAATGTTGCTATTTCATCCCAGGAAAAAATGTAATTTCTATAAAAAAGCAAGATATCTCTGCAGGGTACAATGCAGAGTTTTGACAGTATAATATATATGAAAGCAATTCCTTTTCATGCATACAGGGAGAATAAAATGCACAAAAAGGCATTGATGATTTACTTTTGCAAATGATATCACACTGTTCCTAAATACGAAGAGTCAAGTCAGACATAATCAAATATAAAGCTACATAGTTTAAAACAAACTGGTCATTATGCAGTCAAATCTTTCTACTTTACAACTTTAAAGGCTATCCAGGACATGGGATTTCACTTAAATACTAGAAGCCTAAACACTGGGATACATATTTCCAAGTGGACAGTGTTTGCAACTACTGTAAAACAAATAATTAATCCATCCTGAGATGCAGTTTTATTTGTTATTCTGGCATTCATAATTACTCTAAGTGAACATTAAGAATGGTCTGGCTCAGAAAGATATAAGATATTGTCAGTTGAGCTTTTCTCTTTTAGTTACCAGAACAGTTTCTGTCTCTTCATCTTTATTTCTTTTTAATCTATAATTCTTATGACTTTGAATAGTGAGGTAATTTATGATAACAAAAATACAGATTACATTCATCTTAACTAGAAGGAGCCAAGCATGTCTTTATTAACTTGCTATTAGTATTATGTAATTAACATCTCTGGTGAGTATTAGTGACTCACATACACACATGCTTTTTATTCAGGAAAGTTCAGAAGGCTGCAGGTTCTATACTAATGCCAGGTGATGAGGTTAATCTTATAGTGATACAGTAGTGCAGCAAACGAAGGGGTGCTGAGTTTGTAGAACCTTAGGTGGATATAAAAGGTCCCACTACTCATATGAAAAGAAGTATGACAATTTGCAGTGGACTAGAAAATTACTGAAAACAAGTAGGTATATTTATATATTTGCCCTGTAATGTAGGATCATTTTAGCTTATAATAAGAATATATGCAGAAATGAGATGGATGACTGTATAGCTTTGAAAGAGGTGAAGCTGATCTCAGAAAAACAAGGAGCCAGAAGATGTGGAATGCAGTTCCATACAAATTTCTTCCCAGTGTAATCAATGCAAAAGGAAACCAGAACCAGAGAAAATGTTCAGAAGGTTATTATTTACTTTCTGAAAGGGGTATTTCTTTAAAAGAAATGATTTAGGAAGGTCCTGGGTGTAATTCCACTGCACTGAACCTGCTAATAGTAAAAGTGTAGTAGTGCTAGCAATAACGCTGTCATTAAATTAAAAACGAAACGCTGTATTTTAACAGATAAAAACACTTTTATACAATACCCATTCCTTACTGTGCATGCAAAAATATTATTGATGTCAGCATCAGTCATCATTAGCTGGATAGTGCCAAATCCATAATATTATTAATTACCAAATATAGAAATGGTGAACACCCACAGAACCATTATACTGTTTTGAAATGTTAGGAGTTTTCATTGAAAGGTGTGTGAACTTTATTTCCTGGCAGGAACACTTGCAGACTCCATCAAACTGCGCACATCAGAGGTATCAGTTACTACTGCTGTCCTGTATATTGGTCTAAACAATGTAGGCAGTTATACTTGGCTAAGCTGAAATTCATCAACAATGAGTATAATCTCACTTTACTTCACAAAATCAATTAACTTGTGAAAATATATTTGATTTTCTTAATAAAAATTGTGTGTAAAAAAATAAATAAAGAGAAACAGACATCAGATATTGTTGCAATAGTTAGAGAGACATTTGCTCATAGGTTCATAGGCTTTTTTTTTTTTGGCTAACAACCACAAGGGCCTTTTTAAGCCTAGGCCTGCATCCCAAATCTCTGACAAGCACTGGTACCTTTGGTAGTGTAAGCAGGAGCTTGGAAGATGAAACATTTACAGGCTGCCTGTGTCCATAAGAGACATAGATGCCAAACCATTGTGAATTCCTAGGTCCCCATCCATTTATTATAGTTACACTTGAATTGGTTGGGGAGGAAGCTTAATTAACATGGATGGGGAGCAGTCTCCAGGATACATACCTGTCTCTCCAACATGTCCCTATTTATATCATAGACAAGGTTTAAGTCATTAGAATGGGTAATTCTGGTGCTGTTTGTTTTTCAGATACACATAAGTTCCATCAGAGGGGGGCCAAAGATGCCTTGTATGCCAGGCATACATCTCACCTCAATAGCTTTTTGGGGACAAAATGTACGGATATGGCTTTCAGGTGGTTTAATAAGGGCATAATATATTTTTATGTGCTTCTTTTTTAATGGAAAAATATTGATGCACGGATTTTATGGACTTTATGGACAGTTCAACATTTGATACATCCATAAAGTTAAACACACTTTACAACTCAAGTAGGTGTGTGTGTGTGTGTGTGTGTGTGTGTGTGTGTGTGTGTGTGTGTGTGTGTTTGTGGATATTGAAGGAGTGAACTTAATATAAATTATGTAAAGTTGGGCCCTATATAGGTTCATAGGTAGGTACCAGGCTATCGGCCCAAGGGCCTATGTAAGCATAGCCAACAAGGTTCCCTGGCTTACGCCAACCAAGAAAGTTATTTTCCTGTGCCACTGTTGAGCAGGGACACAGAAGTGATCCTGGGGGTGTATTTCCTATTTCCCATCCATTCATCAAGATTTTTCTTGAAGAGTGCTAATGAAGAACTTTGCTTGACATAGATGGGTAGCCTGTTCCAGAGTATGGGAAGTCTCTGAGATAGGAATCTATCCCTCCAGCATGTCCTGTTTATTGTGGTGACAAGGTTTAGGTCCCTAGAGCGTGTAGCTTGGAGGGATTGGGATTTCTTTAGGTATAGCATGTCCAATAGCTCTGGGTTTGACATAGCTTTATATGTTAGGCAGAGATTACCCTGGAGTAGGTGATATGCTATGGAGTAAAGCTGGAGTTTTCTGAGACGGTCAGTGTAGGGCATTTTTTTGAGGCCAGTAATCCTCTTTGTGAGGTACTTCTGTGGCCTTTCCAGCTGCTGCAGATGTCTTGTGAGGTACAATCCAAAAGGGGTGTTGTACTCTATAATGGGTCTAATGAGTATAGAGTAGAGGGGAACAATGACCTTTTTTTTCCTGGATGAGAACCCTTTTATGATGAGGTGTGCCACATAGAAGGACTTCCTGACTACTGTGGTAATGTGACTATCAAAGGAGAGACTACTGTACACCTGTGTCCCAAGGTCTCTTATCACACATTCGGTGTTAAGTAGATTGCTGCCTATGTGGTAGTTCATGGGTACAGAGTTTTTACCAAAGGGGATGACACTGCACTTTTTGGCACTGAGCTTGAGGCCATGGCTCTGACACTAGGCATCTGTCTCAGCGAGGCCCTTCTGTAGGATGTCCACATCATTTGGGGACTTGACTATGGCTCCTACTTTGCAGTCATCTGCAAACTTCATTAGCCAGAGGCCTTCTGTGTTAGCCTGTACTTCAAAGAAGTAGATACCAAACAGGAGAGGTCCCAGGACGGAACCCTGTGGTACTCCACTTGTCACTGTTTTGAGATCAGATTTGGAGTCTGCAACTTTTACAGTGTGGGTTCTGTCAGTGAACCAGTTGGCAACCCATCTTGTGATGTAGGGATTTATACCTAGTTTAGTGAGTTTAGCTATAATTCCAGAATGGGGGTTGGTGTCAAAAACCTTGGCGAGGTCAAGATAGACTGTGTGAACCACCTTACTCTCATCCATGGCTTTGGTGACTGCCTCAAAGAAGTCAATCAGGTTCAGGAGGCATGATCTGACATTCACAAACCCGAACTGTGTGGGATCCAGAGTTTGGAGGTTACCAATGTCTTTGTTTATGAGTTCCATGATAATATGTTCCATGGCCTTGCAGACCAGGCTCGTCAGGCTAATAGGGCAATAGTTCCTGGGATCAGCGATGGCTCCCCCTTTATGGAGTTGGATAACTGTTGCTGTGCACCATTCAGTGGACACAAAGCCTGATGTGAGGCTATTATTGAACATGGTGCTTAGGTGGGGAGCCAGTTCGTTCTGAAGTTCATGTAAAACACAGCCTGGGATGTTGTCCGGTCCCATGGATGCTGTGCTTTTGGCTTTAGAGAGTGCAGCTTTTACCTACATAGTTGTGATTACAGGGGCTCTGCATTCTTCCTGTAAAGATATGTGCACTTTACGGGGTGGAAGGTGGTAAAGTTAGCACTGCATCTATCTGCCAGGATGTTGGCAATATCAGTTGGTTCTGTAATTTTCGTGCCATTGTGCTGTAACTCAGAGCAGATTTGGGTGTTGCCATCAAGATTCTTGACATAGCTATAGAATGCTTTGTGGTTGTCCTTAGAATTAATGGTGATTTTGTTTTCGTAGCTAGCTTTGGAGGATCTTATAAGGGATCTCAACTTCTTACTGAGGCTGACCAGGGAGCTCCTCCACTCATGGGATTTTACTGTCATTTGCAACAGTTTCTTTCTTCTGTTGTACAGTTTGTTTATGGCAAGGGACCACCAGATTGGCTTCCTTTTTTTGGAGGATAGCGTCTTGGTTCTGTTTGAGATAGCATGATCCATGCACTCGTGTAAGTGCTTATAGAGTGCATTTGTGTAGAATTCAGCAGTTGTAAATGTATTGTCCATCTGCATGGGTGTCATGAAGTTCACCACTTCTGTCTCAAGAAGTACGAAGTTGGCTTTGGAGAAATTTTTTACCATGGTTTCCTTAAAGGGGGTGGGGGCGGGATGTGGATATCAAGGGTGATTAGCTTATGGTCGGATCGGACCAACGAGGAGTTGACTTCAGGTGTGGAACACCAGTGACTCATGTTAGTAATGACTAGGTCTAGGATATTGTTGCCCCTGGTGGGGGTGTGGATAAGTTGATCTAGGGCATTGGAATTTATGAATTCCAGAAAGCGTTGCGTATATAAAGAGTTGGATAAAAACGTGTGTCTGGTACTTTGTTTAGCTGCTTTTGACATCCTTGCTACACAATCACAAATGTGTCTGATTTCTTAGCATGTCATCATTGTTATTAAAATCCATATAAATTAGTCACATTTGTATTATCTAAAAACTAATGTAAAAGTTCACAAAGTGAACACAGAAAACATCAGTACATAAACAACCCCAACTACCCTACTCTCTCTAAAACATTCTAGTAGACCCATATATTTAACTGAAAAGAAAAAAAGTAAAATACAGATTGCATTTTCCATTCATGTCATTTCAGAGAAAAAATAACTTCACACACACACACACACACACACACACACACACACACACACACACACACACACACACACACACTACTTAAGCACTATATAGACCACCTAAATTGAATTCAGTATTTTAAAAATTAGCAAACTTAAAAATTAAGAATAAAATGTAGAAAAACACTGAGCACAACTACCCTACTCTGTCTAAAACATTCTGATAAAAATGTTTAGTTAAATGAAAAAAGTATAATAAAGATTGTATTTTTCCATTCATGCCAATGTATAATAAAATAACTTCACATCACACATACAAAGAAACACACACACAATACTTAAGCAACATACAGGCCACCTAAATCAACTTCATATAAATCAATTCAATATTTATAAAATAGCAAACATAAAAATAAAAATATATAGAGAAACATTCACCACAACTATTTTTTTGAAAATTGCACTACCAGCAAAATAGACTGAATCAAGTTGGCCTATATTAACTACTGTTAAATTAAGAAAAAGTTAATGCACCCATAAAAGTAGTGTAAGATAGCATAACTGTCACTATACTACTAATATGTAAAAAAAAAAAAAAACAGATATTACAAAAAAATAAAAATTACCTCAGAACTTCAGTACAGAACCACCTATGAATATTCCATTTGTAAACCCTTGTACACTACTTAAAGATGTATTCAGCAGAAACTTAAACAATTAACTTGGCCCACTGAAACCATCTCTCAGCAAAATGGCTACATTATATTCCCTGTATTCATACCAGAACCCGTAGTTTTCTGAAAATTCATAGACATTCATTACTATATTTGAATCAGAATAGTGTTAAATATCTCAACAGTCTGCTTATGTCATCAAATATGCATATTTATATGGAATTTAAGCAGCAAACATTTAGAGACTTTTGTATTTACTGTCAAAACATAAGACTTAAGGCTGACTTTGCCAACAAAATAAAATCACTGACGTGGTTCCAACTGAAAAAGGAAACAGTTTCCTTTTCTAAATCCAAACTCTAGCAATATCCCCATGTCACTATGCGAATAGTGAATACTGCTAAGAAATGGGTGTTTTATAAGTTAATGTATAGGCTTAGCGGTAGGGTAGGTACTGGGTTAGGGTTAGCTTACATGAATAATGTGCTCACAGAGACACCATACATAAGGGATATTTAAAAGACTTAAACCACATTTTTGAAACTCAAGATGGAACAGTGTATAGATGTATGTCACAGTGGTTACCCAACAGTAGCCATTGTTAGTTTCAGAAATCTCAGGATAAACCATAATTTCAGTCATGAAAGTAAGTTTCATTCTGCACAGTCTGGCAGTTGAAATAATGTTTAGACATTAGTCACCTTGATCATATTGGCACTGGCGTAAAAATGTAATATGTTGTGGGACACGCCCACTCTTAGAATGACGGCAGTGACATAGAATTGTCTTAAAGTGGCAAAACATATAGTACATATTCACAATAAGTACAAATATTTGTAACTCTTTTCTACCTTTTGTCACCCCCCCCAAACAGTAAAATATGTTTTTCAAAATTATGAATTAGAGAGAGATGCACAACCTGTACATCATACATTTGACACTATAAACTGATCCCGCAAAAGCATAATTCTTGTAGAATATAAATAATGTGATTATTTATGAAACAGCATCTGAAATACACTAGTAAGAAACTGTATTTTTGCCTTTCTGTACTCATGACTCTATCGTAGCTTTGTAAATGACTCAGTACTCAGATTTCACAACCACTCCTGGTCATTTGATTAATGCTGGCACTCAAACTAGAAACAGAATTAGAATCTGAGCAAGGAAAGATTTGAGATAGGTTATTATAACAGCAATTAACATTTTTACAATCGAGAAGAACAGTCCCACTTCATTACATTGGCTGGACTGCATCTGGTGTATACCTACAGATGGCTAAATTCAAACTTCTTGTCTCAAATATTCAGTTGAGGTAGCTCTTTTGTTGGTATTTAAAATTTGTCCCTATTTTTAAACATTATGTCTCCCCCAATATTTTAGGCTTTGTCTAAATTTTTTGCACTAAGAAGATGAGAGATTTGAGAATTCCAATCATTTCATTGGACACAGACCTGCTTATTCTCCATTTACCATTGTTTGATGTTTTTTGAGAGCACTTCATTCAATTTAACACTTACCAGGAACAACATGAATATGTTGTCTATTCTGGCTAACTATGATACCATTTTCTGCATGCACCATATAGAATCAAGGTTCAGTAGATTTCTGTAATCCAACAACAGGTTTCACACCCCACTCTTTCTCCTCCTCTAACTCTAGGAAGATAGATTGGCCTTGTTGAAGGATAGGTAGTAGTGGATGTGTAGAATAATGTTGATTGTTAAAGTTTATGCAAAGCTTTGCTTTTTGGTCATTTTGTTTGGCTCTGTTGTACACAATACTTTTAAGCTTGAATTATGATTCTGTCATAGACATGTCAGTTTTTATTTGTCTGCCACACGGTTTGTGTAGTAACTTGACATGCCATGAGAGATCTGCAACAGTCTATTTGTCGAACTAGCTTTTAGGCTGTTTGTACTGCTTTTTCAGTTTTACCATTTGAATGCAGATAGTGAAGATTTGACATAGTATGGCTGAAACCATAATGAATAAGAAATGTGGCTGAAACCATATTGAATAAGAAATGTGGTCTGTAACTAGTTCTATAGGACCTGAAGACACTTGGCTTGAATTAGCTGTTACTCATTGGATAGTCATAGTTGGTACATGGATTATTTCTATTTAAAGATAGTTATAGTCCTCACTTATGAGGTAGCTCCTTCCTTTATACTCACTCAAATCAGAATTTATTTTATGCCAAGGACCTTGTGATGGCTTATGCACAATGCAGTACTGACGCATTGTTGAACTAGGTTTATGATATCTTGGTTGACATTTGGCCATATTGGTTTTGACATTTTGTGAGACCTTGATGACCTTTGTGTATTTGGCGTAGTACTTCTGCTCACAGGGATGAGGGTACTACAATTCTGTCATCACTTAATAACAAGCCACCATGGCCTGATAACTGCACTCTGACTATATTAGCTGATTAGTTTGTGACATTCCATTTGGATATCTATTTTTCACATGTTGAGTAATACTGCTCATTTCAGGTAGCTTGCTTAAGTTTGCCTCGTCTCTTGGGTCACTGTTTTACCATCATTATTCTCCTCTGATGATAGATAGTGCTTGGTTGTGTATGAGTTTCTGGATTATATGTCTACAGCAACTGTTTTCCAGGCATCTTGATAGCTATGAGATTGGAACTTCTGTTGAACAGTCTTCAGCATTTTGGTGAAACTTTGTCCTGGGTGTAAGAATTGATTAGTAGAACTAATGGTCTGTGGTCAGACTGAAGATGGAACACTTGCAAGACACTCTTTTTTCAATCTGTCAATATCTGTGTTGAACATCATTTAGAATTCTTAAGCCATTGGCAGCAGGTCTCTACCGTTTGCTTATCTGTTTGTAGTAATGCTGCACCTAGTCCATAGCTACTGCCATCAGCACTCATTACTGACAGTTAATTGACATTGTAGTATGCTAGCATGGGTGCACTTAGTGACATCATAGTATGATAGCAGTGGTGCACTGTTAGTGACATCATAGTATGCTAGCACTGGTACAGTGTTAGTGACATCATAGTATGCTAGCACTGGTACACTGTTAGTGATATCATAGTGTGCTAGCACTTTTTTTATTTCACTGAATACTTGTTCTGTGATCGGAGTACATTTTTCTATAATATCTCTATTAAAGGATGTAGCATAGTTGGAGTTCAAGTAAGTAACTTGTATTCCGCATAATATGGCAGCTCAATAGAAATAATGTTAACACTTTATTAACCTATGTGTATTATAGAACACACAAAGTTTTAAAATGGCAACATTGTTATACAATAGTCTTAAAGTAGTAATGCCTATAGAACATATTGTTAATACATACAACCACTCTAACAGCTTTATTCTGCACAGAATTCCAATATATATATATATATATATATATCTATATATATATATATATATATATATATATATATATATACACACACACACACACACACACACACACACATATATATATATATATATATATATATATATATATATATATATATATTGGGCTCCCTATTACGCTGTTGCAGACGCAGGTTGTCGAATGTGTCTTTGTCGAACTGTAATGTGTGAAAAGGCAAAATAGTGAATCGGCTTTTCAACAAATACTTTCCCTTGGAAATAATTTGTTTGGTCGCTTTCGCTACTTTGCTTTTTCGGCACTGTAGTGCGATCTCGGAGTTGGTATATTTAAGTAGGGGATGTGGGGGTGGGGGGCACAGCCCCCAAATTAAGTAATGTTTTACAGTTATTTTATTTATTTATTTTTTTTTGCTTTGCAACAGCGATTGTTTTCCATTGGAAAATAATCGCTGTTCTGAAGTTTTGACGTTTTTAGCTTTCGCTTAACTGGGGTCAATTATCTGTTGTTCGCTCTTCTGAGTGTGCGATATGATAATATACACC
Source organism: Protopterus annectens (assembly GCF_019279795.1). Lineage (NCBI taxonomy): Eukaryota > Metazoa > Chordata > Ceratodontiformes > Protopteridae > Protopterus > Protopterus annectens. Next base: position 1,668,282,700 of record NC_056741.1, on the reverse strand, counting down.
CTATATATCTATATAGGGTATATATTACATGATCAAACAATGAAATGTTCAAACATGTAATAATCGACCCCTAAATATCGAACCGTCAGAATGTCGAATGGTTCAATGAAGATCTCCGTACAGTGCAGACATGGAAGTTTTCCATTGACTGCCCTGTAGTGCAATTTCGGAGTTGGTATTTTAAGTAGAGGGGGTGCAGGGAAGCTTGCCCCCCTGCTTAGAGCATTTTAATGGTTTGTTTGGGTGTGGTTTTTTTTTTGTTGTTGTCATTCGACATTACGGCGTTTTGATATTTTGGGATCGATTATTACATTTCACTGTTCGGTCACATAATATAAACGCTATATTTATATATATATATATATATATATATATATATATATATATATATATACGTGTGTGCATGAGCATATTACTAATTGTCAAACATACACTCAAAACACAAAATATAGAAAACAGAAATAATCTGACCACAGATCACTAAACAAAACCGAACAGTTTTATTTTGCAACTGGTATCACAAATAATAAATTAAAAAATTAAAAAAGTCCACTAACCTGTGAACACATACTCTCTGTATAGTGGTACCATTAAGGAAAGGGTATTTAGTACCCTAGCATGCAGGGTGAGAGTTAGAGACAGGATTAGGGTTAGCAAATTTGACTAAGGAAAAAGGAAACCATAGCATGATGTTCATTCTGATAATGATGATACAGCTTGGGAAGAAAATGAAAACACTGTCATCTGTGTTAGCATGTCTGGCAGGAGCTTTGTGAATATTCTCATATTAATTTGTACTATATGCCAGCATGTCTAATTGTGAAAATGTAAATACATTTTTAAAATGTTGAGTACTTCCCTGTTTGTACAGAATGTTTAAAGAATATGTCAGTGTTCTGATAAATTTCTAATTGTGCATGTTTGAGAGGGAGATTCTAAAGTACTAAGTGTCTTTGAAAAATCAGCTCATCAGTAGGTGATGTCATTAGAATGTTCCTAGTTGCAATGTGATTATTTGAACAGATGATTGACAGGAAAATAACTTTTTCAAACAACAGATTGTTATTTTTAAAATAAGACAGCTGTGACTGTTAACCTGGACTATAAAAGAGAAACTGTAAGCCTGCCTTTGCCTTGCTGTTATGTTTTAGATTAGATCAGGGATGGTATTCTCTGGTTAGATTGGAAAAGTTTAGTTATTTAGATAGAGTTTTTCTATAATGATGGACTTCTGTCCTACAGTTAATTTTATATTTCTGATGTTTGAATTCTGGTGTTTATTGAAAGTTACTGATTTACATTTTTGTAATCATTTTAGTTATTATTAAATGCTTTTCATTACTTTAAATTGTGTTCTTTCGAGATTAGAGAGTGCTTATACCTATTTCATACTCCCCAGGTCACCTTGAATGGCTGGCTGTTTCTGGTCATAGCTATCATTTATTTTGATATTTAATTTTTAATAGTTGATCACTCTTTGAAGGATGTGTAGACCTGTCTTACTCTGGCAGCATTACCATTTGTATTGGTGAGGGGACACAGCTGGAAATCTGTGTCAGGCTTCCCATAAGCATTCAGTTGTGTGAAACTTGAATTTATTTTAAGTGTGAGTGAGTCGGAGGTCTTAAACTGGACACCTTGCTCTGCAGGGAATACATTTAGGTTGAACAGAGGTATATAGCACAGTCCCAGAAAATAGAATGTGTTCCTGTTGTGCTCTTAAGGGAAATTGTGGAATTTTACTCTTGTGTGGTCTGTGCTCTGCTGTTTCCAGTAACACTCCCACACTGGAGTCAGTAGTAAGGATTGAGGCTGCTTAATTAGTGACCCGGGTTTTAAGTGGAGGACATCACTTATTGGTGGCAGTCCAGTGGGATATTGGCTGGACATCACACAGCTCCAAATAGATAAGCTCCAATCTGTTCTCCTTTCTTTTTTATACTTTGCTAACCAGGTCAGTGAACTGGTTCAGTAAACATTTTAAGGCTCGACTTGAACCACAATGACAGAAAATAATGAAAAATACTACCATTAAGGCATTTGACACAGGTTGCACATATTATACATAGCCAGTGTGTCAGTGAATAGGTGAAATGTGAAAACAACATTCGCCAGAATGCATAGTTTTTAATTCTTAAATATACAATGTAAAGTTCATTCTAAACATGTTATTGTATTTAAGCATATTACACAACTCACAGCACTATGAGATGTTACTGCAGTGTAATGGGCTAGGAATCAGCATGTGAATGCTGCCTGAGTGAAAAACATAGGGGCAAAAATGATATTTGTGTCATTCTTATTGCCCCATGGTAGTATCAAAGAGAGTAAACCTGCATATTTTACAGTGGAACCTAAGAACTAGCATACCATTGTGTCAGCCCATGTCTCTATAACTCTTACAATTACTTTCTTTGGAAATATGGTCCCCGAGTGTTTTCTTGAAAGTTACTAGTTGGGGACGGGTATATTTCTAATATTCTCTGGGAGATTGTTCCAAACAACTGGAACTGTTTTCAACAAATTTCTTTCACACATACCCAGTGTGACTGGGGCCTTGAATAACGGAATGCCATCATTATTTTTAAGGCTATAGGATCCGTTTCCAAACTGCAGCCTGCTTATGAATGGTAGACAGTAGCCATCGTTTAATATTTTGCAGATGAGTGCATTGAGCAATACACCAGCTCTAGCTGTAACACATAGTTGTTTGAGTTGAGAATGATGCAGTGATGCTCGTGGTTCTTAACTGGGTGTATGATTCTTAAGTATTTTATTCTCAGACAGTTGAATAAACAGCTCAGTACTGCATGCAGACAGATGTGCAGTTAAAGGGAAGGCACTATTCCAGTCTGGGAGGAGTACATTTGTGGCAGTGTCTCACCAACACACAGAATCTTACATCAACAAGTTATTAACATAGTTTACTCTCATATCTTGTTGATCTAACATTCTGTGTGTGTTGGTGGAATGATAGGTTTTGGTCTAAGATTGGTTCCAAGTACAGTAGTGACAGAAAGAGGGGTGCCTATGAGGGTCTGTAATGCTGAAGTTAGAGATATTACTTGAGAGGTGTGTGTGTGTGTGTGTGTGTGTGTGTGTGTGTGTGTGTGTGTGTGTGTGTGTGTGTGTGTGTGTGTGTGTGTGTGTATGTGTGTGTACGTGTATGTGTACGTGTGTGTGTACAGCTTATTTTTACAAAGCCAGTTCCATATAGCTTCAAAATCCTTCTGAGGTTTACTGTTCAGAATTTATGTCTTTTTGCTGGACCTTGTTATGACAATGTCATTGGAATATATTATACAGTTAATCTAAGGCAGATCCCAGGATAGATATTTAGTATATAGTGAGAATACCATAGGCTCAGGATTTAACCTGGTAGAACTCCTCACATTATGCTCCCAGTCTTTGAGGCTTTGTAAGATGTAGTCACTCAGAAAGTTTTGGTCCGAACATACCTTGCCTCATACTTTATTTTAATTATGGGCTACCATAACATCAGGTTGAATTGATATCCAAAGACCTAAATATTTAAATGCCTGATCTTCTAAATTACAGTCCCAGTTCCTTTATAATGAACTTCACATTTCCATTTGTAGGTAGATCAAAGACTGGTTAGGCAACACTGAAGTTTTAAACTGATATAAAGATATATGTATCTGTAATTTTGCTTGTTTCTTTTACTGATTGTACTTTGTGATTAACAACTATACATCACCTATGTAACTGAAAGTTTTCACCATACTATGACCAGAATGCAATGCTTGCAAATCTTTTACCTTTGTCTGTATATCAGGATAAGAGTTCCAGTGGTAATTTAAACAAACAGAGGACAACTGACAACTTTGTCAACTGCTGATCAAGATAGAAAATGAGAGTGAGAAGATGCATATTAGATATCTGGGTGAAATTTGTTATAAAATCTTAACATAATTAATAAAGAAGGAGAGAAATCCCCATTTCATTCAACACCATGTGAAAGAAGAACCACTTAATACTATCAAAAGCTTTCTCTGCATCCCATGAAAGAAAGCTCCTGTGCTGGTTCATAGGGACTTTCAGACCTAAAAAGTATATCAGAATACATAAATGGGAAGAGGAAGGCCTACCTTTCTCAAAGCCTACTTGGGTTTTACCCAGTGCAGACAACCAAACATTATCTACTCATCACTAGGATTATGGCAAAAATTTGGACTTCACTTCTTCTAAGTTAAAGGAAAAGCATTAAGTTTCTTGAAACAGTTTTGGTGCAGGGGGATGCTTATGATTTACATGGAGTATGCAGGCTGGCAAAAGGAGTCACCAGCTTCAACAATCACCTTTAAGGTAACAGAGCAAGGCCTTTTGAATCCAGGGTTTGTGGGGCATTTAAAACACTTTAACTGTTAGTACCAGGTATAGAAATGATTCCACAAGGACTTGGTTCAGTATAGTGTCAGGTACCATTTCACTCTTTTGAAAACAGCCTTCAGTGCCTTGCTGAGATAAGACAAATCTGCGAGGCAGTTGTACAGATCACTTCTCAACAGAACAAAATTACAAGTATTTATGTTATAGCAAGCAGTCAATGTCCCAAGGTCACTGCACATAGGAAAAAGACTTAGGTGTAAGACTACCTGTAAGTGATCACTTTTTTTCAAGGTACAGTGAAATAAAGTAAAGAGAATGTGAGGGGTGGCTGTAGGCTTTCGCCTTGAAAACAAAATATTTTACTAGTTAGTTTACCTTGTAAAAGGGGAGACTAAGTATATATATATATTATGAAAAGGTTTATAAACACACCATAATTTACAACTTGTTGTGACAGAGTTGCTATAATGCAAGGTATGGTCAGCTAAATGAAGTGGATCTTTTGAAAAAAGATGGCGAAACATCTTGAATTTTTCTATGTCTACTGTAGACTTGTTCCAAAGTCTGATCTTTTCATAATGCAGACAGAATAGAAATTGCAAGGTGGTGAGAGGTTACTCAGAAGAATCATGTTCTGTGTAATTTTTACCCTCATTGCTATGGTTGAGTGAAGGGTGCCCATACCTGATTTATTTTATTTTACTGATTTTTCTTACCCCAATTAGTCCTACTAGGCCATTGCTCTCTTTTCACAGGAGATTAATAGAGATACACAGATAGACGTATTAAGATCAATGAAACAAACAGACTGCAATAGGTCAATAAAACCCAAAAAGTCAGAAGTTTGATAAAAACAAATGAACACAGTAATTAGGACTGTGCGTAGAGATCCATATGATATAACAGAAGTAAACAGGATATATTACTGTGCAGCTAAATTAATAACTGATGAAGTTCTACCACAAGAACTTAGGGTAGTAAGGGAAACGAAGGGGAGAAATCAAATACCATCATGGAAGTATTGAATAGAGAGAACTATAAAGCAGTTAAGACAGGAAGTGTCACTGTTAGGGGATTATAAAATTATAAAAGAGGGAACAGATCAACAAAAATACTCAAAAAAAAAGATGTGATAAAAGCAATGAGCAATATTATAACAGATCAGAAATTATCATCTAGTATCACAAATAATAAAGTAAAAATCTCAGCACAGGCAGAAATAATTAGAAAATTCACAGATAAATATAAAGGAAAAGTACAAAATAAGCAATTTTTGATGACCCAAAAATGTTTTGTAGAGAACTGGGAAACAAGGTAAAAGGAATGGAAAGACCACCAAAAAAACAAGAAATAGATACATTTTGGGAAAGTATTTATGAAGACCCTGTGGAACATAACAAACATGCTAAATGGATAGAAAAAGTAAAATAAAGAATAAAAAGTTCAAAGGTACAGGATATGAAATGGGATGAAGTAACAGCCAGAGAGATTGAAACAAAGTTAAGAAAAGCCTCTAACTGGAAAACCCCAGCCCAAATGCAGTACCTAACTTCTGGTTAAAAGTATTAACATCTTTGCAAGAAGATTTAGCCATGAGTAAGAACTATTTATATGCACACCCCAATGTTCCTACTAAAGAGTGAACGTGCAAGCTACCCTAAAAATTATAGACCAATAACTTGCCTTCTAATGACGTATAAACTAGACACTGAAATTGATGCTGACAGAGTTTATAGTCATTTAGAAGAAAACTCAATTATGGAAATAGAACAAAAGGGCAATAAAAGAAAGTGATAGGGGACAAAGGATCATTTGTTGTTAAAATCATAGTGGAGAACTGTATAAAGGGGAAGAATCTAAGTATGGCATAGATTGACTACAAAAAAGCATTTGACAGTATCCCACATTCATGTATAAAAGAATGCTTAAAATGTATAAGATATACCCTACACTGATAAACTACATCACAGCAATCATGAAACAGTGGTAAGCCACTTTGCAGTTAAGCCATGATAAAGGGCAAATTATTATTCCAGGGATAAAATCCAAAGGGGAATATTCCAGGGTGACTCTGCCACCGTTGCTCTTTCGCCTTGCCCTTAACTCATTAAACTTTCTAACAGATTAGGTCATGGCTATAATCTGGCTCCCAGAAGGCAACAAATTGTAAAGACTTCTCATCTTCTCTTTGCTGATGATTTAAAACTGTATAGCTCATGAGATGAGGAACTGAAATCACAACTGCAAGTAGTCAAAACTTTTTCAGATGATGTAAAAATGTCATTTGGTCTTGATAAATGTGCTTTAAAGCAGGAAAGCTGCAGAACCAAGAAAACATCAGTTTAGGACAAGAATGTGATATAAAAGAACTTGAGCAAAAGGGAGTGCATAAATATTTGGGAACGGATGAAGGGGCAACAATAAAACATGAACATTTTTGAATAAAACTTAGGAATATTTTAGAAGACTTAAATTAATCCTGAACACAACATTGACATGGAGGAACAACATTCAAGCTATAAACCAATTTGCTCTTTCTGTCCTAACTTACAGTTTTGGAGTGATTGATTAGACCTAAAATGTGCTGGATAGATTAGACAGGAAAACAAGAAGGATGCATCATGCTCACCAAATAATTTATAAAAATCAGTGCATACCAAGATTATATATTCCCTGTTCTGAAGGAGGTATGGGCCTCCATCAAACTGATTACACGTATAGATCTGCAATCGTGGGGCTGCATACATACCTGCTGACCACACAAGACCCAAATGTAGTGAAAGTTTTGAAACATGAGGAGAATAAATCTAAGATGACGTCCCTGCTTAGTCTAGCAGAAAAATATCGGCTTCAAGCAGGAACGGAAATCAAACCAGAAGTAGATAAAAATCAGGCAGCAACTGAATGTGCCAAAAAACAAAGAAAGAATATAAGGTGATGGATCAGATGAGAAGGCAAGAAATGTGGAAAATGCATAAATATAGTTGCAAGTATACCTTCCAAACACAGCAAACTGATCCGACAAACGACCACCACCTGATAAAGTACCACAGCTCACAATAAGGTTCCCCAAGCTCCAAAAAACAGGTTTATTAACGCCACAAAAAATTCTGTTGTAAAAACACGTTTTCATCGACAATGCGACTTCTTCAGATAAAACCAATACAAAATGATGCTGCTTTAAGTACATACTTCAATTAATACAATTGATGTTAATATAATAATATGATTGAATAATTTGATAGAATAATTGATACTGAAAATCCTTCATATTAAAAGCAGTAACCTGTCTAGAAAATGAAATAATAAAACAACTGATCAATAATATGTGTTTACAAAAGCATAACATTGATTTAAAATATGTACATATAAATAACCCATGAAACAAACCAATAATCAAAATAAAATGTTAAAAATTTTAAGATAAACAAACTATAGCTGTAACTCGCACACCTTTATATTCTCCCTGCCTTTAATTTTAAGTAGGGAGCAATAGAAATGGAATCATTCAGACCCGGGAACTTGTTGGATTCTAAGAATATCTGCCAAAACGTCTCTCTGTGGGCAAGTTTTGCTTCCCAAGGTCCACCTCTGATATCCCTAGGGACGGATTCCAAAACGAAAAACAAAAACCTAGCTCCCTCACACTGAATGGTGTGCCTATATAGTGCATTTTTACTATTGAGTTTCTTTATATCCTATTGATGTTCATATATACATCGCTTTAGCTGCTTTTCGGTCTTGCCAACATAGAAAGCCTGGCAGGACCAGCAGACAGCCAAATACACTACCCCAACAGAGTTACAATTAGAATGTTGAAACGCTTTGATGTCCCTATTTCTACTCTCCAAATATACATGTTCATCATGGACTATATATTTACATAAAGTGCACCGTCCACATTTATATGTCCCTTTTCTCTGTCGGTTAAAACGTACTTGGTGATCATCCTGTTCCAAAACCCTCTTGATGTTAAATCCCCTCCTAAAAACTGTTTTTAAGGTTCTACCCTTAAGATGACTCAAGTCAGTGAGATCCTGAAATGACCGCGATTCCTTATCCATGATTTTCTTAATATGTCCTGCATTGGCACTAAAATCCATTATAAAGGCAAAATTACTGTTGAATAAAACTGGAGCACCCACATTGGGAGTACTATTAACGTCACTTGTACCCCTACCTAAAATGGAACCAAATCTAGTAGATCTGGCTGCCTGCACTTCTTCCCGAACTGATTGGATCATAGCTATAGGATACCCCCTGTCCTGAAACAATGATGTTAGTTTGTCACATTCTAAACCAAATTGTTGGTCTTCTGATGTCATATGGGAAACCCTGACGTATTGTCCTTTCAGAATTCCTCTTTTTTGGAATCTAGGATGTGAACTTTGATAATGAATGTAACTGTTGGAAAATGTCGGCTTCCTGTATATACAAGAATTAAACCCTTCACCTTCCTTAGTAATAGTCACATCCAAATAATTAACACTGTCGAATGATATTTGATGGGTGAACCTCAAGAATGTAGTAGTATTGTTGATATAAGCAATAAAATCATCAATACGATCCATGGTCCTCACCCAAAAAATGCAAATATTATCCAAAAACCTACAATAGTGATTCCAATACTCAGAGAATTCACTGTTAAGGACAAATTTCTTCTCCCATACAGACAAAATAATGTCAGCATAGATGGGAGCGCAATTGGCTCCCATAGACACACCAGTAATCTGTTTAAAATACTCTCCAGCAAAATAAATAAAATTATTTTCCAAAACTAACCCTAATAGTTCAAGAACCATAAGTACATCATTGTTAGTAACCCCTGGGAATTATTATCTATCACATTATTCAATCATATTATTATATTAACATCAATTGTATTAATTGAAGTATGTACTTAAGCAGCATCATTTTGTATGGGTTTTATCTGAAGAAGTCGCATTGTCGATGAAAAAGTGTTTTTACAACAGAATTTTTTGTGGCATTAATAAACTTGTTTTTTGGAGCTTGGGGAACCTTATTGTGAGCTGTGTTACTTTATCAGGTGGTGGTCGTTTGCCGGATCAGTTTGCTGTGTTTGGAAGGTATTGTTGTGTACAGCGTTCTTTTGGTGGACATAGTTGCAAGTATAGAAAACTTCTAGAAGAACCTCATGTTGATCAGGAATGAACATAGGAATGGTTAAGGAGAGGTGAATTCAAACCAAGAGATGAAAGGTTAATATTGGCAGCCCAAGATTGTAGGCTGCATAAATGCTGCTTTACAAAGTCCATTGATAATGTGGGAGAAACAGACAAATGTAGGTTTTGTAAAACAGAATTGGAAATAGTCAAACACCTCATTGCTGGTTGTGATATACTAATGGCAGAAGGACTGTATACTGAAAGGCATAATAATGTGGCGAGACTGTTCCACTGGGGATTGTGCAAACATTATAGTACTGAAGTAGCTGAAAAACACTGGAAACATGAGCCACAAAGCATCGTAGAAAATGATGACATCTACATCACATGGGATCACCCATTACCAACAGTTCAAAAGATAGATGCTTGAGAACCAGATATAGTGGTCCAAGAAAAGAAGACAAAAGTACCATTGATCATTGAAATTGCCACACCCAGTGGCTTCAGTGGCTTGCATACAGAGAGGACAAAGTCATAAAATACCAGGATCTGCAGGCAGAAGTGAGAGCAATGTGGAAGAAAGATACCCAGACAGTTCCAATAGTAGTAAGAGCAACAGGTCTTATAAAAAAGTATCTAGACGAGTATTTGGATATGTTACCAATACATGTAACTTCATGCGAATTGCAGAAGGAGTCATTACTGGGCACATTATGAGTGCTGCATAGAGCATTTCTGGCTGACATCAAAGACTGAAAAAAAATTCATGAACTGTTATCATAGTTTGAGTTAGGAATGGGGTGCATTCTCGTCATGGTATTAGAAACACAAAAGATTTGGAGAAATTAAAAAAGAGATTAGTAGAGATTGGTAGACATATTAAGATCAATGAGAGAAATAGACTGCAGAAGGTCAATAAAACCCAAAAAGTCAGAAGTTTGATAAAAACAAATGAACGCAGTCATTAGGACTGTGCATAGAGATTTATGCGATAAACAGAAGTAAGCAGGATATATTACTGTGCAGCTAATTTAATAACAGATAAAATTCTACCAGAAGAACACAGGGTAGTAAGGGGAGGGAAGGGGAGAAATCGAATACCATCATGGAAGTATTGAATAGAGAGAACTATAAAGCAATTAAGACAAGAAGTGTCACTGTTAGAAGAGCATGGAAGAGGGAACAGAGGGAACAGAGCAACAAAAATACTCAGAAAGAATCATGTTCTCTGTAACTTTTGCCCTCATTGCTATGGTTGAATGAAGGGTGTCCACACCTGATTTATTTTATTTCATTGATTTTTCTTACCCAAATTAGCTAACTAGGGCATTGATCTCTTTTCATAGGAGATCTGAGGTAGTATTCAAACTAACTAGCAGAAGGTTAGGCAGGACACTGAAGAAATTTTCCTTGTATTTTCCTGTGGGTGAGCACAACCATGAATGCAAGTAGCCATGCAGTACTGTGTCATCCAACTACTGCTGACCAGCCATGAACAACAGTAGCCAAGCAGTAATGTGTACTACATAGTCCATCTATTACTGACCATGAATGCCAGTAATCATACAGTACTATGTACTACATTGTCCCACTACTACTGTCCATGAAGACCAGTAGCCAAGCAGTAGTATGTACTACATAGTCCTATCACTACTGACCAACCATGAACATCAGTAGCCATGGAGTACTGTGTTGTGTCTGACCAACCGTGAATGCTGTTAGCCATACAGTACATTGTACTACATAGTCCCTTGACTGCTCTCCAACCATGAATATCAGTAGCCATGTAGTACTGTGTACTCCATATTTCCACTATGGCTGATCAGCCATGAATGCCAGTAGCCTTGCAGTACTACAGCTGTTTGTCATCCATTGTACCTTTGAAAGAAATTATTATTGGGTGAGATATTCATACCACTGCTATGATCATAATATTCAGCTGTTCCTCTCCTTTTCTCAGTAGCAGGTTTTCACTTTCATCATCTTTCAAGACTGCTTGGATCCCTTTTTTTACACTTACATACATTTTTTGAGTACCCCTACAGCTGACCATGGGCTGCTTCCAGGACCTCTCTTTACTCACTGGGTCTATAAAAAACAATTTACCCATGCCAGGGCTAAGTCCATCTCATGTTCTGGGCCAATGAGCATATCAAGGTATCCTTGTGCAGCATTCTACTTCTGTTGAGGTAGTGTTTTCCCCTTAAGATCTAATCCAGCCCCCTGCATTTGCTTATGCCATCCAAAGGGATGGTGTACAATGAGCTTGTGGTAAATCACCCTGTGAACTTCTTCACATGTCACTCAGCCAAAGTCTTGCCCACCCCCTTACTCAGCTTCCACCTAGGACATGACTCTGGCAGTGCAGGGATATGATGCCTTCTGGTGGGGACTGAAGGTAGGGGTGTCTCTATTTATATCAAAACCAAATATACTTCAAGGTTGGTCAAGTAGAATGAGGCACTTGAGCTTCTCATAGGATCATAGGATCATAAGACATTACTAGGCTATTGGCCTTGAGGCCCTTATAAGTCTAGGCAAGAGGTTTGCCCAAGTTTAGACAAATCAGTACCCAATGCACCTGTCCAACAGGGACATTGTTGGAATCCAAGGGAAGTATTTTCTATTTTTCAACCAGTTATCCATGTTGTGTTTAAAAAGGGTAAAGAGGTACAGGGTGTCTATTCCACAGATAGGGAGTCTCTGGGACACAAATCTCTCCCACTAACAAGTCCTATTGATGTCACAGAGCAGGTTAAGGCCACACATGCGGGTTACTTGAATGGAGCTTAACTTGCGAATATGCAGCAGTCCCATCAAGGCTGGTCCGAGATCACTTTGTATGCCAGACAGAGGTCACCTCTGAGGAGTCTGTATAAAACTGAGTAGAAGGATAGATAGATTTTTCAGGCCCTGGATTGTCCTGGTGAGGAAGGTATGTGGTCTCTCCAACTGCTGCATGTGCTTTGCGAGGTATATGTTGAATGGGGCATTGTACTCAATAATGGGCCTTATAAGGGAAGAATACAGGAATGTTATAACCTCCTTGTCCCTGGATGAGATACCCTTACTTATGAGCTGAGCCATGTAGAAAGCTTTCTGTACAAAGGAAGCAACATGGTGGTCAAAATTCAGGTTGCTATCAATCTGGGTGCCCAAATCCCTCATGAATGATTGCATGCTTAGGATGTTGTTATTAATGTGATAATTTGTGGGGACATCACTCTCCTCAAAGGGGATGATGGTGCATTTTTTGGTATTCAGCTTGAAGCCATGTTACTGGCACCAGTCATTTGTTTGAGTGAGACCATCTTGGAGGATGTGCATGTCACTAGGGGAATTGATGACAGCACCCAGCTTGCAGTATTCTGCAAACGTGGCCAGCCATAGCCCACTAGTTTTGACCTGCACCTCATAAAGTATATCTCAAATACCAGAGGTCCCAAGACTGAACCCTGGGGTACTCTGCTCAATACGGTACTACTGCTTGAAGTGGCTTCCCCTTTTTTGATTAGGTGGGTTCTATCAGTGAGCCAGTTAGCTACCCATCTGGTAACATATGGATTGATGCCTAGTTGAGAGAGTTTGTCTATTATGCCTGAGAGGGAAAAGTGTTGAAGGCTTTGGCCAGGTCAAAGTAGGCAGTGTGCACCTTCTTCCCCTCGTCCATGACTTTGGTGACTGCCTCAAAAAAGTCGACCAAATTTAACAGACATGACCTCCTCCTGATGAAGCCAAACGGTATGGGATTGAGTGTTTGCCTTGTCCATGATATCCCGGCTGTAGATCATCCTCTATGACCCCTGAAACCCATAGCTCATACCTAGACCTACTGGAGACATGTAGCATTCAACCCAATAACATATTGATGGGGGGATTTAATTACCTCTCTGTAAACTGAGAATCATATACGACCCCAAACTTGCAGACCCAGAGATTCTTGGACTTTGTAAATGCAAACATACTGGACCATTTAGTCCATACAACAACTAGGGGTTCAAACATACTGGATCTGATACTGACAAATATGGGAGAATACTGCATCCAATCCCCCTCCAATGTAGTGTCATTTTTGGTAATGTCAAACCAACAAGCTGTCTCCTTTGAAATAAAATTCAGTGCTGTAACCCCAACAAACCCTGTGACAGTTAGGAACTAATGCAAACTGATTACTGGATAAAATGTAACCCCAACAAACCCTGTAACAGTTAGGAACTAATGCAAACTGATTACTGGATAAAATGTAACCCCAACAAACCCTGTAACAGTTAGGAACTAATGCAAACTGATTACTGGATAAAATGTAACCCCAACAAACCCTGTAACAGTTAGGAACTAATGCAAACTGATTACTGGATAAAATGTAACCCCAACAAACCCTGTAACAGTTAGGAACTAATGCAAACTGATTACTGGATAAAATGTAACCCCAACAAACCCTGTAACAGTTAGGAACTAATGCAAACTGATTACTGGATAAAATGTAACCCCAACAAACCCTGTGACAGTTAGGAACTAATGCAAACTGATTACTGGATAAAATGTAACCCCAACAAACCCTGTAACAGTTAGGAACTAATGCAAACTGATTACTGGATAAAATATAACCCCAACAAACCCTGTAACAGTTAGGAACTAATGCAAACTGATTACTGGATAAAATGTAACCCCAACAACCCTGTAACAGTTAGGAACTAATGCAAACTGATTACTGGATAAAATGTAACCCCAACAAACCCTGTGACAGTTAGGAACTAATGCAAACTGATTACTGGATAAAATGTAACCCCAACAAACCCTGTGACAGTTAGGAACTAATGCAAACTGATTACTGGATAAAATGTAACCCCAACAAACCCTGTGACAGTTAGGAACTAATGCAAACTGATTACTGGATAAAATGTAACCCCAACAAACCCTGTGACAGTTAGGAACTAATGCAAACTGATTACTGGATAAAATGTAACCCCAACAAACCCTGTAACAGTTAGGAACTAATGCAAACTGATTACTGGATAAAATGTAACCCCAACAACCCTGTGACAGTTAGGAACTAATGCAAACTGATTACTGGATAAAATGTAACCCCAACAAACCCTGTGACAGTTAGGAACTAATGCAAACTGATTACTGGATAAAATGTAACCCCAACAAACCCTGTAACAGTTAGGAACTAATGCAAACTGATTACTGGATAAAACAACCCTGTAACAGTTAGGAACTAATGCAAACTGATTACTGGATAAAATGTAACCCCAACAAACCCTGTAACAGTTAGGAACTAATGCAAACTGATTACTGGATAAAATGTAACCCCAACAAACCCTGTAACAGTTAGGAACTAATGCAAACTGATTACTGGATAAAATGTAACCCCAACAAACCCTGTAACAGTTAGGAACTAATGCAAACTGATTACTGGATAAAATGTAACCCCAACAAACCCTGTGACAGTTAGGAACTAATGCAAACTGATTACTGGATAAAATGTAACCCCAACAACCCTGTAACAGTTAGGAACTAATGCAAACTGATTACTGGATAAAATGTAACCCCAACAAACCCTGTAACAGTTAGGAACTAATGCAAACTGATTACTGGATAAAATGTAACCCCAACAAACCCTGTAACAGTTAGGAACTAATGCAAACTGATTACTGGATAAAATGTAACCCCAACAAACCCTGTGACAGTTAGGAACTAATGCAAACTGATTACTGGATAAAATGTAACCCCAACAAACCCTGTGACAGTTAGGAACTAATGCAAACTGATTACTGGATAAAATGTAACCCCGACAACCCTGTAACAGTTAGGAACTAATGCAAACTGATTACTGGATAAAATGTAACCCCAACAACCCTGTAACAGTTAGGAACTAATGCAAACTGATTACTGGATAAAATGTAACCCCAACAACCCTGTAACAGTTAGGAACTAATGCAAACTGATTACTGGATAAAATGTAACCCCAACAAACCCTGTAACAGTTAGGAACTAATGCAAACTGATTATTGGATAAAATGTAACCCCAACAAACCCTGTAACAGTTAGGAACTAATGCAAACTGATTACTGGATAAAATGTAACCCCAACAAACCCTGTGACAGTTAGGAACTAA
This sequence comes from Protopterus annectens, assembly GCF_019279795.1. Lineage (NCBI taxonomy): Eukaryota > Metazoa > Chordata > Ceratodontiformes > Protopteridae > Protopterus > Protopterus annectens. The sequence goes on along the minus strand of NC_056741.1, from coordinate 1,668,267,103 downwards.
TGCAAACTGATTACTGGATAAAATGTAACCCCAACAAACCCTGTAACAGTTAGGAACTAATGCAAACTGATTACTGGATAAAATGTAACCCCAACAAACCCTGTGACAGTTAGGAACTAATGCAAACTGATTACTGGATAAAATGTAACCCCAACAAACCCTGTAACAGTTAGGAACTAATGCAAACTGATTACTGGATAAAATGTAATCCCAACAACCCTGTAACAGTTAGGAACTAATGCAAACTGATTACTGGATAAAATGTAACCCCAACAAACCCTGTAACAGTTAGGAACTAATGCAAACTGATTACTGGATACAATGTAACCCCAACAACCCTGTAACAGTTAGGAACTAATGCAAACTGATTACTGGATAAAATGTAACCCCAACAAACCCTGTAACAGTTAGGAACTAATGCAAACTGATTACTGGATAAAATGTAACCCCAACAAACCCTGTGACAGTTAGGAACTAATGCAAACTGATTACTGGATAAAATGTAACCCCAACAAACCCTGTAACAGTTAGGAACTAATGCAAACTGATTACTGGATAAAATGTAACCCCAACAAACCCTGTAACAGTTAGGAACTAATGCAAACTGATTACTGGATAAAATGTAACCCCAACAACCCTGTAACAGTTAGGAACTAATGCAAACTGATTACTGGATAAAATGTAACCCCAACAACCCTGTAACAGTTAGGAACTAATGCAAACTGATTAATGGATAAAATGTAACCCCAACAACCCTGTAACAGTTAGGAACTAATGCAAACTGATTACTGGATAAAATGTAACCCCAACAAACCCTGTGACAGTTAGAAACTAATGCAAACTGATTACTGGATAAAATGTAACCCCAACAAACCCTGTGACAGTTAGGAACTAATGCAAACTGATTACTGGATAAAATGTAACCCCAACAAACCCTGTGACAGTTAGGAACTAATGCAAACTGATTACTGGATAAAATGTAACCCCAACAACCCTGTAACAGTTAGGAACTAATGCAAACTGATTACTGGATAAAATGTGACCCCAACAAACCCTGTAACAGTTAGGAACTAATGCAAACTGATTACTGGATAAAATGTAACCCCAACAAACCCTGTGACAGTTAGGAACTAATGCAAACTGATTACTGGATAAAATGTAACCCCAACAAACCCTGTAACAGTTAGGAACTAATGCAAACTGATTACTGGATAAAATGTAACCCCAACAACCCTGTAACAGTTAGGAACTAATGCAAACTGATTACTGGATAAAATGTAACCCCAACAAACCCTGTAACAGTTAGGAACTAATGCAAACTGATTACTGGATAAAATGTAACCCCAACAACCCTGTAACAGTTGGGAACTAATGCAAACTGATTACTGGATAAAATGTAACCCCAACAACCCTGTAACAGTTAGGAACTAATGCAAACTGATTACTGGATAAAATGTAACCCCAACAAACCCTGTAACAGTTAGGAACTAATTCAAACTGATTACTGGATAAAATGTAACCCCAACAAACCCTGTGACAGTTAGGAACTAATGCAAACTGATTACTGGATAAAATGTAACCCCAACAAACCCTGTAACAGTTATTAACTAATGCAAACTGATTACTGGATAAAATGTAACCCCAACAAACCCTGTAACAGTTAGGAACTAATGCAAACTGATTACTGGATAAAATGTAACCCCAACAAACCCTGTAACAGTTAGGAACTAATGCAAACTGATTACTGGATAAAATGTAACCCCAACAAACCCTGTGACAGTTAGGAACTAATGCAAACTGATTACTGGATAAAATGTAACCCCAACAACCCTGTAACAGTTAGGAACTAATGCAAACTGATTACTGGATAAAATGTAACCCCAACAACCCTGTAACAGTTAGGAACTAATGCAAACTGATTACTGGATAAAATGTAACCCCAACAAACCCTGTAACAGTTTGGAACTAATGCAAACTGATTACTGGATAAAATGTAACCCCAACAAACCCTGTAACAGTTAGGAACTAATGCAAACTGATTACTGGATAAAATGTAACCCCAACAACCCTGTAACAGTTAGGAACTAATGCAAACTGATTACTGGATAAAATGTAACCCCAACAACCCTGTAACAGTTAGGAACTAATGCAAACTGATTACTGGATAAAATGTAACCCCAACAAACCCTGTGACAGTTAGGAACTAATGCAAACTGATTACTGGATAAAATGTAACCCCAACAAACCCTGTGACAGTTAGGAACTAATGCAAACTGATTACTGGATAAAATGTAACCCCAACAAACCCTGTAACAGTTAGGAACTAATGCAAACTGATTACTGGATAAAATGTAACCCCAACAAACCCTGTAACAGTTAGGAACTAATGCAAACTGATTTCTGGATAAAATGTAACCCCAACAAACCCTGTAACAGTTAGGAACTAATGCAAACTGATTACTGGATAAAATGTAACCCCAACAAACCCTGTAACAGTTAGGAACTAATGCAAACTGATTACTGGATAAAATGTAACCCCAACAAACCCTGTAACAGTTAGGAACTAATGCAAACTGATTACTGGATAAAATGTAACCCCAACAACCCTGTAACAGTTAGGAACTAATGCAAACTGATTACTGGATAAAATGTAACCCCAACAAACCCTGTGACAGTTAGGAACTAATGCAAACTGATTACTGGATAAAATGTAACCCCAACAAACCCTGTAACAGTTAGGAACTAATGTAAACTGATTACTGGATAAAATGTAACCCCAACAAACCCTGTAACAGTTAGGAACTAATGCAAACTGATTACTGGATAAAATGTAACCCCAACAAACCCTGTAAAAGTTAGGAACTAATGCAAACTGATTACTGGATAAAATGTAACCCCAACAAACCCTGTAACAGTTAGGAACTAATGCAAACTGATTACTGGATAAAATGTAACCCCAACAACCCTGTAACAGTTAGGAACTAATGCAAACTGATTACTGGATAAAATGTAACCCCAACAACACTGTGACAGTTAGGAACTAATGCAAACTGATTACTGGATAAAATGTAACCCCAACAAACCCTGTAACAGTTAGGAACTAATGCAAACTGATTACTGGATAAAATGTAACCCCAACAAACCCTGTGACAGTTAGGAACTAATGCAAACTGATTATTAAGTGATTACTGGATAAAATTGTCAAACACCTCCAAACTGCCTATGCAGAACTGTACACAGAAATCCTGTACAATCATGTTAATAGATGCATAGATTACACTGTGCCTACCAGAAACAAGCCCAGAACAAAATCCAAACATCAACAGACTGTACAGCAAAAGGAAAAAAGTCATAACTAAAACTAGGAAGAGCAACACCCAGCAATTTTGTTCTCAGAATTATATTAGGAACCTGGGTGATTCTCCTTTACAGAGGTGCATATTTGCAAGGGAGGCCATAAAGTCATTAAAAGGTTATGTGACTTGCTCAGACTCAAATAAAATATAAATGAGACTGGGGGATTCAACCACATGAAGCGTGCTAGCACCTTGTAACTTCAATCCTCCATGCTGAGCTGTCATTCCTCATGGTGTGAAGATGGTCTGATTTGTAAAAAGTCCAAAATGTATGGGTGGATTTGGAAGGACCAGGTGACAGCTGATGTTATCCCATTCTCTCACCACTGATGAAAAATGTTCTATATTAAGCATTTAAGGTAGTCATCAGCTGCAGCTATGATGGTGAATGCACATATTTCTTCCTGCCCTCTTTAGTGCAGTACACTATCCCTTGGGCTTTTGGATGGACAGCTTACTGAGCCTAGTCAGTGGGGCAGAATTTCATAGCCAGAATACTGATATTAACCCTGTGGTGGCCATTCCATCAGCAGTTACAATCTTACTTTTAATATAACAAGTACCACATTACCCGAGTATCATTTACAAGAGTATCCTTTGGTTCTCTAACTATAGACCTATTGCAATATTATCTCCCTTATCAAAAATCCTGGAGAAATGTATTTACACTCACTTCCTCAAGAAACCCACTGCCACAAACCTCTTCCCACAGACCCAGTACGTCCAACTTTTAGCACCAAAACTGCTCTTATACATATCACTATCATGATCAGTGCACTTCATTTAATCTCCTTCATCTTCCTGGACTTTTTCCAAAGCATCCAATACTGACTATTAATGAAACTGCTAAATGAACTTTCCTCACTATGCTTCTCCCAACCTATGCTGTCCTGGCTCAGTAGCCACCTTAACAATAGGCTGTAAAATGGCAACACTCCTTCTCATAGGTTCATAGGTAGATACCAGGCTATCAGCCCTAAGGCCTATACAAGCCCAGCCAAAAAGGTACCCTGGCTTTTGCCACCCAAGAAAATTATTTTCCTGTGCCACTGTCAAGCAGAGCCACAGAAGTGATCCCTGGGGTGAATTTCCTATGTCCCATCCAGTCATCAAGATTTTTATTGAAGAGCACTAATGAGGAGCTTTGTTTGATATAGATAGGCAGCTTATTCCAGAGTATGGGAAGTCTCTGGGACAAGAATCTATCCCTCTGGCATGTTCTGTTTATTGTGGTGACAAGGTTTAGGTCCCTAGAGCGTGTAGCTCAGAGGGATTGGTATTTCTTTAAGTGGAGCATGTCCAACAGCTCTGGGTTTGACATAGCTTTGTATGTTAGGCAGAGATCACCTCTGAGTAGGTGATATGTGACTGAGTAAAGCTGGAGTTTTTTGAATCAGTCTGCGTAGGGCATCTGTTTGAGGCTGGTAATCCTCTTTGTGAGGTATTTCTGTGCCCTTTCCAGTTGTTGTAGATGTCTTGTGAGGTACATACCAAAAGGGGCTTTGTACTCTATAATGGCGTAATGAGTGATGAGTAGAGGGGAACAATGACCTCTTTTTTTCTGGATGAGAAACCTTTTCTGATTAGGTGTGCCACATAGAAGGATTTCCTGACTACTGTGGTGATGTGATTATCAAAGGAGAGACTACTGTCCACCTGTGTCCCAAGGTCTCTTATCACACTTTCGGTGTTAAGTATACTACCACCTATGTTGTAGTTCATGGGTACAGAGTTTTTACCAAAGGGGATGACAATGCACTTTTTGGCATTGAGATTGAGGCCATGGCTTTGACACCAGGCATCTGTCTCAGTGAGGCCCTTTTGTAGGATGTCCACATCATTTGGAGTTTCGATTATGGCTCCTAGTTTGCAGTCATCTGCAAACTTCATTAGCCAAAGACCTTCTGTGTTAGCTTGTAATACAGAGAAGTAGATACCAAACAGGAGAGGACCCTGGACTGAACCCTGTGATACTCCACTTGTCACTGGTCTGAAGTCGGATTTTGAGTCTGCTACTTTCACAGTGTGTGTTCTGTCCGTGAGCCAGTTGGCAACCCATCTTGTGACATAGGGATTTATACCTAGTTTAGTGAGTTTATCTATAATTCCAGAGTGGGGGATGGTGTTGAAAGCCTTGGCAAGATGTAGATAGGCTGTGTGAACCACCTTACCCTTATCAACGGCTTTGGTGACTGCTTCAAAGAAGTCTATCAGGTTTAGGAGACATGATCTTCCTTTTACAAACCCGAACTGGGTGGGATCCAGAGTTTGAAGATTATCAATGTCTTTGTTTATAAGTTCCATGATGATACGTTCCATGGACTTGCAGACCAGGCTCATCAGGCTAATGGGGCAGTAGTTCCCAGGGTTTGTGGTGGTTCCCCCCTTGTGGAGTGGGATAACTGTCACTGTGCGCCATTCGGTGGGCACAAAGCCTGATGTGAGGCTATGATTGAACATGGTACCTAGGTGGGGTGCCAGTTTGTTCTGTAGTTCATGTAGAACGCAGCCTGGGATGTTGTCTGGTCCCATGGATGCTGTGTTCTTGGCATTGGAGAGTGTGGTTCTTACCTGTGCAGCCATGATTAAAGGAACTTTGCATTCTTCCGGTATAGGGATGAGCCCTTTAGGGGGTGAGAGGGGGGTAAAGTTAGCACTGAACCTTTTCATTCTTCTGGTATAGAGATGAGCCCTTTAGGGGGTGAGAGGAGGCTAAAGTTAGCACTGAACCTAATTGGCAGGATGTTTGCAATATCAGTTGGATCTGTATATTTAGTGCCATTGTGCTGTAACTCAGAGCAGATCTGAGTGTTGCCATTGAGATTCTTGACATAGCTATAGAATGCTTTGTGGTTGTCTTTAGAATCAGTGGCAATTTTGTTTTCATAACTAGCTTTGGAAGATTTTATCAGGGATCGCAGCTTCTTACTGAGGCTGACCAGGGAGCTCCTCCATTCATGGGATTTTACTCTCTTTTGCAAAACGTTTCTTCCTTCTGTTGTTCAGTTTATTTATGGCAGGGGACCACCAGATTGGCTTCCTTTTTCTGGAGGATAGCGTCTTGGTTTTGTTTGGGATAACATGATCCATGCACTATTGTAAGTGCTTATAAAGTGAAATTGTGTAGTATTCAGTAGTCGTAACTGTATTGTCCATCTGCATGTGGGTGTCATGAAGTTCACCACTTCTCTCTTAAGAAGCATGAAGTTGGCTTTGGAGAAATCTTTTACCATGGTTTCCTTAATGCGGGGGTGGGGGCAGGATGTGGATATCTAGGGTGATTAGCTTATGGTCGGATCGAACCAATGAGGCGTTGACTTCAGGTGTGGAATACCAGTCACTCATGTTGGTAATGACTAGATCTATGATATTGTTGCCCCTGGTGGGGGTGTGGATAAGTTGATCCAGGGCATTGGAGTTTATGAATTCCAGAAAGCGTTGAGTGAAGGAGTTGGTACTTGAGTAGTTTTCCAAGTTAATGGTGGGGTAGTTGAAATCGCCCATTATTAGGGTGTTTGGTTGAACCCTAATATTTTCCAGTACATCAAGAAAAGATGATTTGGAATCCTGGGGCATGGTGGGGGATCTGTAGCAAGCTACAATTTGGATTGCAGTTTTGCCCAGAGTTAGTTGCACTTGGATAACCTCGGATGCATTATGTTGAGCAACTAGCCTGGAGGTATGGATATCCTTACTGAATATGGACACACCTCCACCTTTGGTGTTCCGGTCCAGGTTACATGGCCGAAAAGTGTGGTAAGAGTTAGAGCCTGGTAGTGCAGAGGTGCTCTCTGGAGCCTTGAACCAGGTCTTAGTCACTGCACAGATATAGATGTTCTCCATTTTAAGGAGTGCCTCGAGTGAGTGCATTTTGAGATTTAGACTTCTAGCATTGAGTAGCATCACCCTCAGTTTCTGCTTGCCTGTTTCTGTTACAGTGGTGAATTTGTCATTTGAACCTTGCCTAAAAAAGGCACTACAGGGGTGGCAAGAACCTTAGCCAGTATCTGGAATCCCAGGGGTGACAGGTGCAGGCTTACTTCCTGTTCTTGTAGTTGCCCCAACAAAGGCTTGATTCTTGGCCACGCTCTATTTAATGTATTTATAAGCAAGCTCCATCAAACAACTAAACAAACTACCATCTTGCAGTATACCAATGGTTCCACCCTCCTTTGCACTACAGGAAGTCTTACAACACTCCAGTCACCCAGGAGTCCTTTTCCTCTCTTGAATCCTGGCTAACCAATGTAGGCCAGCTCTTAAACCCTAAGAAAAGCAGATTAATGTTATTCACATTGAAACAATTATCTGTCCTGAAACACTCTTAATATTACATAGGCCAGTAAAACTACCATTACCACAGAAATGGTAGCACACACAAAATTACCAGGTGTAGCTATAAACAAAAATTTGATCAATACATACAGCAAGTAAAATGAAAAAAAAAGACTTCTCTACTAGCCAAACACACATCTAACTGATAAAATAAAGAAACCCGCTGCCCAGTCCTAACATTTCACACACTCCTATATGAATCAGCCATATTTATAAACTTGTAAGCCATACTACAAACAAATTAGGGGTATGCTACAACAAAGTAGCAAAGTTTACTACAAACCTCTCATGTAGGACTCCTCACCGTCTTGCCTTAAAACAACTACAGTAATCTACATCTAACTAACCACATCTCAGAATTTTATCAACAACCTTGATAATTTTGTCTTCCTAAAAACATCTTTTGGTAGTATTCATCACCACACAAAGAGTTACTCTCCAGGAAAAAAACTTCTTATGGCCACCAGAAAATTAAACAATGTTACAGAAGATGCCCTATATTAAAATTATGCCACCAAACTTTGGAACAAGTTATCACTTCAGCTCCCTATTAAAATATCAGCAGTCCAAATACCAAGGACTGACACCAAAAAAAGATGCCCCAACTCTGAGATCAACATATCCTTGGAGAAAAGGGAATCTTCAGGTAAAAAGCCATCTCAAACTTAATATATGTATGTAAGTCCATATTTCTGGCATTTCAATCTCTGTGTTTCAGGATTCACCCTAATGGCTCATGACATTTAAAGTAGTTACCTTCACTTCTACTGTAACAAATAGATAAATTAAAACACTTCAAGCCCAAATTAAAGCAATACTCGACTGGCTCCTATCTGTGCTAATATACCTCACCAGGATATATGCCTATAAGAAACCTTATTTATAGACATCTTAGTTTATACCTAGGCATGCAATTCATGAGATCATTAAGGATTCTTGCCTAAATTCCCAGTATCCTCAAAGCACTGCCTGGTTATGTGGCTTGCACAAAATGACACAGTAAGTAAATGAATATGAAAATATTTATTTTATTTTATTTATTTTACATTTGTTAACCGGGAAATTCCAACTGGACCAGGTCCATTTTCAGCGGAGGTCCGGGGAGAAAAGCTCCGGCATCAAGCTATAAAAATACAGTACATCCAGCATAATACACAAAACAGGTTACATCATGTATGCTGAACATAGTAATATAACAAGAAATTAATAAAACATTCCAGGTAAAAGAAGATATAGAACATAGATAAAAAGACAATGTCAGTTGTACATTGGTAAGAGAAGAAAATATATCAAGTAAGACTCTACAGTTAAAAGTACCCTTTCAGACGACTAAACCAGGGGATCAGAGATCCAGCATGTGATCAGAGAGCAGCTTGGGGAGTTAATAGCAGTTTGAGTAGGGTTATGTGATACAAGGGCATAACCAGGTACTAACAAGATGCGACTTGAGGGAGTTTTTGAATATGGATGTGGAGGGGGCAGTGGACAAGGATAGCGGAAGACCGTTCCAATTTCTAGCAACGATGTGGGAGTAGAGCGCTTTCCCTGCATTATTGTTAGTCTTGGTGATGGAGAGGAGAGATTTTTCATTGGATGTTAGGTACCTGTTTGCAGTATAGACAGTAAGTAGGTTGGATAATGAGGTTTTTTTTTTTCAGGATATTTGAGAATATTGTAGGCTGTGCCCAGCTGGTGACAGTTAAGTAGCTGTGGTAGCTCAAGCCATTTTAGTTCTTTTAGTGCAGTACAGTGATGAGTTCTATAGATTGAGTTAGTAGCAAACTTTACTATTTTATTGTAGCATGATTCTAGTTTGTCTAGGTCACATTGTCTGATCTGAGTAAAGATTGATGCTGCATATAATAGAGTTGAGAGGAGGTGGGTTTGTGCAAGAGTAACTCTTGTTTTTGTGAGAAAAAGAATTTATGCCTCTATAGGGAGCCTAGCGTTTTGTGTGCTAGTTTTATATGCCTCTATAGGGAGCCTAGCGTTTTGTGTACTAGTTTTATGGTATGTCAGATGTGAACATCAAAGTGGAGATTAATGTCTATTTCAATGCCCAGATGTTTGGTGTGGTTAGAAGGGAAGATGGTGGTGCCATCCTTTGATGATGGTAAAGGAGAGGGGGGGTTGATCTATTAGGTGTAAATAGTAACAGTTTTGTCTTTTTGGGATTTAGAATTAGTTGGATACCTGATATCCATTTTTCTACTTTGTTAAAGGTATCTTGAGTGAGTGTATGTAGGGTGGTGGGGGATGAGGAGGAGCAGATCAGGGTTGAATCATCTGCATATTGTATGAGTGTGGCATGTTGTATAGAGCTATTGAGGTTATTTGTGAAAACAGAGAACAATAGTGGGCCCAGTATAGAGCCCTGTGGGACTCCTATGGTGGTTGGAAGTTGTGTAGACAGAGTTCCTTTCCACTGGACTGATTGTTGCCTGTCAGACAAGTAGCTTCTGAACCAGGCTATAGTAGAGGAGGTGAAGGATAATGATGTTAGTGAGTCTAGTAGAATGGAGTGGGAGACCATATCAAATGCTTTTGAGAGGTCTAGGAAAATGGCTGATACAAATTTGTTATCATTCCTGTGAAGGTTTATATAATTAGTGAAGGATAGAAGGGCTGTGGTAGTGCTGTGATGTGGACAGAAACCATGCTGTGTGGTAGATAGTAGATTGTGTGTGTTGAGAAATGTCATCACTTGCAAATGGATCCATTTCTCAAGAATTCTGGACAGGGGGAAAGGATGGCAATAGGACGGTAGTTGAAGAATTTGTAGGAGTTACCTCCTTTATGGAGAGGAATGATGTGAGATACTTTCCAGAGTTTGCGTATGTAGGATTCTAGTATGGAGCGGTTGATTAGGATAGAGAAAGGTTATGATAGGGAGTCACTAACTATTTTTAGGTATGCAGCAGGTATGTTATCAGCTGCCAATGTGGTTGGCCTTAGTTTTAAGGAGCTGTTTTTTGACAGGACTTTGATTGTGTGTGATAACTGCCTGACATAATGCAAACCACATGCCACTTATTCATCTGCACTATCACACATTTTCCCCTAATTTCCCCTTTATATCCTTCTCATCTTTTCCCTTTATCTCTTCCCACTTTCCCACTACTTCTTCCTATTCACCCTACAATACCCTTTTTTTCTTTTGTTAGATCAAGTAACACTATTTTAATCGAGCAATAATGCCCAACAGGGTGTGTGTTACTGCGAAAATAACATTGTGGCATTGGTCCTCTAAACCCTTGGAAGGGCATTATTTACACAATAACACACACCCTGGATGGCATTATTGCACTTAGAGAATAGACTGCAAAATTGTTGTGTTTTACTTAGTTGTTTAGTTTCTCTTTATTACTACATTATTTTATACATATTTTGATATAAAATAGTTCCTCTGCCTAATGTTTCAAACTTGCTATAGTATATGTAAATGGTGTTTGTGGAAGCATTTTATATCCAAATATAAAACTTAAAAAAAATATCCAGGTATTTACTTTATTTTTTTTTTTGTTCTTTACTCTTAAAACATTTGGTTTGCAGCCTGTCATTGGAGACTGATGTCACTAACATACACTTGAGTTTTGGAGTTTTATTTCCTTCAGAAAATGTGTGCTAACACAAATCCTATTTTTAAGAAAGTCTGTAATTTTTTTAAGAGCAATAATTAAATTCTGTTCATATTTTTGAGCCTTTGTTCCCTCTTTATTTTAAGCTTTATTCAGATTTCTTCAGCTGAAAATTCGAGAAGTATGCAAACCTCTTTACTACTGCTGCTGCCAGTGGTCAATCTCACTCGGTCACAAACACACACACACACACACACACACACACACACACACACACACACAGAGTCTCTTCTGCTTTCATGCACACATGCACTCACATACAGACAGAAACATAAACACACGCATACGCATGCATACATACATACATACATACATACACACACCCACACACGCACTCACACATACACTTTCTTTCTTTCTTTTATTTTTTTACACTCGCTACACAGCAAAAATGCTGTTTAGCGAGTGTAAAATAGAAACTCAGTTTCTCTCTCTCACACTCATACACGCATACAATTTTACTCACATGCACACATTTTTCATTTCACTTTACTTTTTATTTTATTTTACACTTGCTAAACAGCAAAAGCACTGCTTAGCAAGCATAAAATAATTGAGACTGTTAGGTTTTTTCAGTCCGAGCTCCATGGTAGCTTGATATGTTGCCGTGAAATGTCAGACTTGGCATTACCTGTGGATTAACACCCTGCTGGTAACCAAGAAGGCACAAAGGTAACATAACAGGTAGACTCACAAAACCTTTATTTGTCCACAAATGAATGAATAATCATAAAAATAGCAACCTGAACTGACTTAGCGCTTTCACCCTCATGGGCATCTTCAGAGTCAGTTAACTTCAGTAAAAACTACCTTTAAATACAGTTGTTAATTAGTACTTAATTAATCAATGATGAAAAACAGGAGGGTAGTTAATTAAATTAAACAATTATCCCCTAAAATTCCTGTTCACCAAACCTTGAAGTCCTACACAACAATACCTTATTCACTAGAGTCTCAAGTAAATAATTGCTACCCAGAAAAAAGTAAACCAAACCAAAATAAAACAATGTAAAAAAACTAAGATGTAAAAAAAAAAAAAAATGTAATACATTAAGGACAATGGGTACAGTAATAAACATTCCATATAAAAAAAAAATGTCTGTTAATGTTATTAAAATTAACATAGTTATATGTTATATACAAGCTGCCTTGTATCTTAAAATACATGCTAGAGATAGTGCATCATTGATACCAGGAGCATTACTGGCATCAAGTCTCAGTTGCCAAAGACATTCCCTTATTTCCAACATAGTTTTAAAGTCCCCCTCCCCCAAATCCTTTGTATATAACCTGTCGATAACAAAAAAAATAAACTTTTTAAAGTTTAAACAATGATTCGTGTGTACATACAATGAATTGGTAGTTTTCTTATTTTTTATGTCCCTATAATGTTCTAGTATTCTTTGTCTCAACTTCCTGGTAGTCATACCTATGTAGAACGCTGGGCAAGATATGCAGGTAGCGGCATAAATGACCATACTCGTATTACAGTTACAGTAACCAGGGCTCTTCAAAGTTCTCTTAAAACTACCTAGACAAACATAGGGACCGTCGTTGATAAATTTACAGGCCTTACAATTGCCACATTTAGCCATTGTAGCTGGTCTTTGTCCAAAGGATCTAGGGGTCTTCTCTAGTAGGTCTTTTAAATTTAAACCTCTACTATTAATAAAAGTGGGGCTTTTACCAAGTGTATTATGTAAGTCTACTGGGATAAGGCTTTCCCAAGCACCGTAAATAACATCTTTAACTTCAGGTGCTAGCCTGTTGTGTTGTAATACCATTCCTGTTTGCATGTTGTTTCTGTCAGATACTTCTTTATAGTTAGTGGCTTTGTCGCATAACCTGTGTAAGTCATGCAAAATTGGAACAAAGTCAAT
>NC_056741.1:1668168894-1668248894 GCF_019279795.1 Protopterus annectens | reverse complement strand
GTTTATAGCTTGAACTTTGTTCCCAGATGTCAAAGCTGTTTTCACTATTAATTTTAGTCTTCCAAAATATTCATTACTAAGATATAGTCACACATATTCATGTTTTATTGTTGATTCTTCATCAATCCCCAAGTATTTATACACTCCCCTTGCTCAAGCTCTTTTATATCACATTCCTGTCCCAAGATGATTTCTTGCAGCTTCCTGCTTTCGGATACAATCCTTTCTCAATACAAAACAATGCATAGAACCAGCTCTTTATATATAGGTCCAAATATATCACATGACATGCAGCCAAAATCACATGATATGTCATCCAAATCACAAAAACATTTTAAAGAAACATTTTAAAAAAACTTTTTTAAAAAACTTAATACAAAAACATGAAATACTTTAATAAAACTTTAAAAAATATATATATTTAGATAAAACTTCAGGCTAAGAGAGATTAGCTCTACTTAATTTAACTAAAATAGGTTTGAGACTGACTTGGCTATTCAAGCTTGGTTTTGAATCACTCATAAGTCTCAAGATCCATTCATATTCTTTAATTTCTAAGTGATTATTTAGGTCCCCTCCCCTAGGTGTAGGTGTAATGTGGTCAATAATTCTAAACCTAAAAAAATGCTGCTGACCAAATTCCTCTATATGTTTGAATAGTGCATTCCTGTCATAGCATCTCCTAATTTCTGACTTATGTTCAGTCATCCTGTCCTTAAGATTGCGGGTAGTTTTGCCTACATAGAAAGCATTACATGCCTGGCAGGTAGCCAAGTAAACCACATGGGTAGTAATACATGTACCTGCTACTCTAAAACTAAATGTCCTACCATTGATAGGATGCACAAACGTATCATTTTCTGTACTACAAATGTCATCACAACAAGAACAGTTGTGACATTTGTGAATACCATATTTCACTATAGTAGATACAGGTGTAGTCCTCTCAAAGTCCTTGTAGCATAGTGAACTCTTAAGGGTCCTCATATTCTTATAAGAGAAATTGGGTTTAGGTCCCAATAAACTTCTTAGTTCATCTGATGCCATCAAGATGACCCAATTATCAGATATAATTTTTCTAACAGCGGGTGTCCTTAAATTATATGTAGTTACATATCTAATAGGTGCTACAGATGTTTGTTTGCACCTAGAGTCAATACTAACAACATCCTCATACAAAACTGGTTTAAATAAAGTCCGCCTATCTTCCCTAATCTTAATGGCCTGTTCATAAAGTAGAGATCTATCATACCCACTAAGCAAGAAATCATTAACCATCTCATTTAATTGTACTTCAAAGCAGTCATCATCGGTATTAAGCCTACTGAGTCTGCAGAATTGAGATTTAACAGTACTTCTAAATATGTGAGGTGCATGCATGCTTGTGGCATAAGTGTATCTACCTGAACAAACTTCTTTCCTAAAGATACTAGTTTGTAGTGTATCTCCAGCAAGATCTAACTTCAAATCCAAAATGTAATAGAAGTTTCAGATACTGTCATCTTAAACTTTAGAAAAGTAGATGCAGAGTTTAGATATTCCAGAAATTTTTCAAGATCCTCATGGCTACCTTTCCAAAGTAGGAGGAAGTCATCTACAAAGCGTTGAAAAAATGTGATATTACTTTTAAATGGGTTCCCATCACCAAACAAATGCGTTCTTTCCCACTGATACAATATCAGGTTGGCATAAGTATTGGCTACAGAGGTACCCATAGCCACCCCTGTAAGTTGTAAATATGTGGAGCCATTAAAAAGGAAGATGTTGTTTTCAATGTAACATCCATAAGGCTGCAGATAATTTCAACTTTGTTGGGATTATCACATGTATGTGTCCACAACAATTCTCTTAAAAGCTCCAGGCCTATATCATTAGGAATAATGGTGAAGAGTGATACAATGTCCAAAGAAACTAAAAGATACTTATTGTTGACTAAAGAAGCTTTTTCTTTATCCATCCATCCCCTTAATTTCTGTAATAAATCACAGCTATCTTTAATGATAGAATCACATTTAGCCAGGTATGGAAGCAGTTGCCCATGTAAATAAATCAAGATGGGTTCTGTAACCCAACCAGCACCAGAGACAATAGGTCTCATAGGTGGATCTAGCTTAGATTTATGAATTTTGGGGAGACCATAGAGATGTGGTATAACTGGACAAGTAACAGTGAGATAATTAAATAACTCAAGATCTATATCACCACTCAATTGCAAATCATACACAACCATGTTTACATATGCAACACTTTTTTTCACATCCAAACTAGTAATGCATTTAAAAGCTTTAGTGTCTTGTAGTAACTTAAACATAGAATCCATATAATCAACTCTGTTCATAAGAACCACAGCACCTCCTTTATCAGCCTGTTTTATAATTATATCTTTATAGGACTGTAAGCTCTTCAAAGCCTTAAATTCACCATAATTTAAATTAAATCTTTTTTTTCTTTCTGGTAGATGGATTAAATAACTGCCTGATATGAATTTCACAAATATCATGAAATGCTTTAACCACTGGAGTACTGGTGGGTACAAACGTACTACGTCGTTTGTTACCCCCCCCCCAGTAGCTTCAGAACCACCAAATAGCAGTTTTAAATTTAAAAGTCTAGAGAAGATTTTTAAATCAGTTAATGCTGATACTAAATTTTCTTCCCAGCAAGGGATGAAATTCAGGCCCTTTGAAAACAATGAATAATGAGTGTCATCTAACTCTATCGCTGATAGATTCAACGTGCCTCGGATAACTTGCGGCTCTGTTTCCCCAGTCCTAAAGGGCTCTCACTTTTTCTTTTATTAGACATACCTGACTGCAGCACCGGGGAACCTCTGTGCTGCAATATACGTTCCTTAACTGTCTCTGGGCGCTCTAACTGGAAGCGCTTATTAGAAAAGTTCGTAAAGTTAAGTGTTGACTGCTGTGTTTTCTTCATAGACGCGTTCTGAATGCCATCAATCGATTGCGACGTAGCACTTCTTCCCTCAGTACTGGTTTCCATATTTACTTGACGTAATGACGTCTGGACCAAACTATTAGCTTCCAGGGACAGGGGGCGTTCTTCTACGAGTGAGACAGACGAACCAGCTGCATTAGGTGCAATTTGATGAAAATCATCTAAAGTATCAAGGGTATTTTTATTCAGTGTCTTAGGTTGGACATTAGTTTTAATAACAACGTTCTCCTTAGGCCAAGAGAAGATATTACCCTTATTAAAATAGTTTATATCGCGCCACAGCTTTCGCTTCTTGGTCGCTTCCATCCTTCCATCAAGTGTGTGTATTCTTTCCATCATACGCTGATAGTCATCCGACATGGCAGTAAACACAGGCATGTTAAGTAGAGTACTGATATAGATCTTGAGTTATTTAATTATCTCACTGTTACTTGTCCAGTTATACCACATCTCTATGGTCTCCCCAAAATTCATAAATCTAAGCTAGATCCACCTATGAGACCTATTGTCTCTGGTGCTGGTTGGGTTACAGAACCCATCTCGATTTATTTACATGGGCACATACATGTGATAATCCCAACAAAGTTGAAATTATCTGCAGCCTTATGGATGTTACATTGAAAAACAACATCTTCCTTTTTAATGGCTCCACATATTTACAACTTACAGGGGTGGCTATGGGTACCTCTGTAGCCAATACTTATGCCAACCTGATATTGTATCAGTGGGAAAGAACGCATTTGTTTGGTGATGGGAACCCATTTAAAAGTAATATCACATTTTTTCAACGCTTTGTAGATGACTGCCTCCTACTTTGGAAAGGTAGCCATGAGGATCTTGAAAAATTTCTGGAATATCTAAACTCTGCATCTACTTTTCTAAAGTTTAAGATGACAGTATCTGAAACTTCTATTACATTTTTGGATTTGAAGTTAGATCTTGCTGGAGATACACTACAAACTAGTATCTTTAGGAAAGAAGTTTGTTCAGGTAGATACACTTATGCCACAAGCATGCATGCACCTCACATATTTAGAAGTACTGTTAAATCTCAATTCTGCAGACTCAGTAGGCTTAATACCGATGATGACTGCTTTGAAGTACAATTAAATGAGATGGTTAATGATTTCTTGCTTAGTGGGTATGATAGATCTCTACTTTATGAACAGGTCATTAAGATTAAGGAAGATAGGCGGACTTTATTTAAACCAGTTTTGTATGAGGATGTTGTTAGTATTGACTCTAGGTGCAAACAAACATCTGTAGCACCTATTAGATATGTAACTACATATAATTTAAGGACACCCACTGTTAGAAAAATTATATCTGATAATTGGGTCATCTTGATGGCATCAGATGAACTAAGAAGTTTATTGGGACCTAAACCCAATTTCTCTTATAAGAATATGAGGACCCTTAAGAGTTCACTATGCTACAAGGACTTTGAGAGGACTACACCTGTATCTACTATAGTGAAATATGGTACTCACAAATGTCACAACTGTTCTTGTTGTGATGACATTTGTAGTACAGAAAATGATACGTTGTGCATCCTATCAATGGTAGGACATTTAGTTTTAGAGTAGCAGGTACATGTATTACTACCCATGTGGTTTACTTGGCTACCTGCCAGGCATGTAATGCTTTCTATGTAGGCAAAACTACCCGCAGGCTTAAGGACAGGATGACTGAACATAAGTCAGAAATTAGGAGATGCTATGACAGGAATGCACTATTCAAACATATAGAGGAATTTGGTCAGCAACATTTTTTTAGGTTTAGAATTATTGACCACGTTACACCTACACCTAGGGGAGGGGACCTAAATAATCACTTAGAAATTAAAGAATATGAATGGATCTTGAGACATATGAGTGATTCAAAACCAGGCTTGAATAGCCAAGTCAGTTTCAAACCTATTTTAGTTAAATTAAGTAGAGCTAATCTCTCTTAGCCTGAAGTTTTATCTAAATATATATATTTTTTAAAGTTTTATTAACTCATTCACTCCGGAGCAGCTCAGGAAAGAATGCCTGCTTAATTCCACCATAGGAATAACAGTGCAGCCTGAGCTCATTTTCAGAAAATCCATTTGTAAATCCATACAGAAAACAAATGTTCATAACTCTTTAACTATAAGAGCTAGACTAAAAATGTAAACGCGGAAGTTGTTCAGCAGACACTGACCTTTTCAACAGTGTAAATGTTGACAGCGTATATCAAAGTCATTATTAAATATTTGGCAAGGAATGCTGATTTTGTGCATATTTTTTACCTTTTTGGAAAAACAAGGCACAATATCTTGGTCAATGTCCCATGCAGACCCATACAATTTGAATGTAATTTGCTAATATGAATGTCAGCTTTAAAATGATACCTTAACCATTACTGTGTGATATTCCTTTCTGTAGATATTCACATAAATATGATTAATATATTATTTTTCATATTTGATTAATAAACAAAGCATAATATCTCATCACCTGTAACAGACAGAGCCTACATATCAGTGTAGAAGTTGTGCATCTGAATGTCAGCTTCAAAATGATGCATCATTTGTGTGATCACCAAGCTCCCTTGCAAAGATATGGGCATAATAATGAAAAGTATTGTAAATGTACAATTTTCATAATCGCACAAGACTAAACAAACTGTGATATCTGTACATGTGTAGAGTGCACAGACATAGTTCTTTTACCATGTTGTAAGGAGTAACACTGTCTTCAAAATAAGGTATTACTTGGCACACTGACATGCTCCCTTGCAAAGTTATTTACCAAAATATGAAAAAAATTCATAATTTCCATAACCTAATTCCAAACAAACTTTGATATCTGCCTATGAGTACAACATACAGGCACCATTCTTTTACCATCTTAGAACTATAAATAATCTTTTCAAAATGAGATATGGCTTAGCACATTCAGATGCTCCCTTGCAAAGTTATTTACCAAAATATGAAAAATCATAATTTCCATAACCTAAGTCCAAACAAACTTTGATATCTGCACATGAGTACAACATACAGGCTCAATTCTTTTACCATGTTAGAACTGTAAATAATCTTTTCAAAATGAGATATTACTTAGCACATTCAGATGCTCCCTTGCAAAGTTATTTACCAAAATATGAAAAAAAAATCATAATTTCCATAACCTAAGTCCAAAACAAAGTTTGATATCTGCACATGAGTACAACATACAGGCACCATTCTTTTACCATGTTATAACTATCAGTACTGTCTTCAAACTGAGGTATTACTTAGCACATTCAGATGCTCCCTTGCAAAGTTATTTACCAAAATATGAAAAATAAAATCATAATTTCCATAACCTAAGTCCGAAACAAACTGATATCTGCACGTGTCAAACATACAGGCACAATTATTTTACCATGGTAGAACCAGCAATACTGTCTTCAAAATGAGATATTACTTGGCACATTCAGATGCTTCCATGCAAAGTTATTTACCGAAAGATGAAAAAAAATCATAATTTCCATAACCATAAGTACCAAACAAACTTTGATATCTGCACAGGTGTCAAACATACAGGCACAATTATTTTACCATGTTGGAACCAGCAATACTGTCTTCAAAATGAGATATTACTTGGCACATTCAGATGCTCCCTTGAAAAGTTATTTAGCAAAATATGAAAAATCATAATTTCCATAACCTAAGTCCAAACAAACTTTGATATCAGCACATGTGTAAAACATACCGCACCATTCTTTTACCATGTTGGAACCAGCAATACTGTCTTCGAAATGAGGTGTTACTTGGCATATTCAGATGCTCCCTTGCAAAGTTATTTCCCAAAATATGAAAAACATCATAATTTCCATAACCTAAGTCCAAACAAACATTGATATCTGCCTATGAGTACAACATACAGGCACCATTCTTTACCATGTTAGAACTATAAATAATCTTTTCAAAATGAGGTATTACTTACATTCAGATGCTCCCTTGCAAAGTTATTTACCAAAATATGAAAATGAAAATCATAATTTCCATAACCTAAGTCCGAAACAAACTTTGATATCTGCACAGGTGTCAAACATACAGGCACAGTTCTTTTACCATGTTGGAACCAGCAATACTGTCTTCAAAATGAGATATTACCTGGCACATTCAGATGCTCCCTTGCAAAGTTATTTACCAAAATATGAAAAATCATAATTTCCATAACCGAGTCCCAAACAAACTTTGGTATCTGCACATGTGTCAAACATACAGGCACTATTCTTTTACCATGTTAGAACCATCAATACTGTCTTCAAAATGAGATATTACCTGGCACATTCAGATGCTCCCTTGCAAAGTTATTTACCAAAATATGAAAAAATCATAATTTCCATAACGTCCCAAACAAACTTTGGTATCTGCACATGTGTCAAACATACAGGCACTATTCTTTTACCATGTTAGAACCATCAATACTGTCTTCAAAATGAGATATTACTTGGCACATTCAGATGCTCCCTTGCAAAACTATTTACCAAAATATGAAAAATAATCATAATTTCTATAACCCAAGTCCGAAACAAACTTTGATATCTGCACATGTCAACAATTCTTTTACCATGTTAGAACCAGCAATACTGTCTTCAAAATGAGATATTACTTGGCACATTCAGATGCTCCCTTGCAAAGTTATTTACCAGAATATGAAAAAATATAATTTCCATAACCTAAGTCTGAAAAAAACTTTGATATCTGCACATGTATAGAACATACAGGCACAATTCATTTACCATGTTGGAACCAGCAATACTGTCACCAAAATGAGGCATTACTTGGCACACTGACATTACTAAGCCCTTCCTGTCATCTAAACTCTACACATGCCTGATAAAAGCAGAATAAAAAGAAGTATTGCAGGATAGTTACTGACATATCAGATTGTACGTGCTAGCACTCTCCTGAAACAGTTGTTCTTTCTCAGCATCTTCACCATCTCCTTACCACAGTTATTTGCCAAACTCAGAAAAATATATTTTACACAACACAATTCATAGCAGAGTTTTACTTACCATACTGGTCCTACTTGGTCATGGGTGTTTTCCAGTCTTCTCACAAGCTGCATATTACCAGTCCTGCATAGCTCTCCTCACTCACTTGTGGAGGTCAGTCAAGAACAACGCAATGCCCTCCTCAGTTAGGTGAACAAGCCATCCCTTCTGAACAGGTGAACATCCTGTGCGGTGATGCTGTCATGACAGATTGTAGATCCACCGACCCTGTGCTTCAAGCCATGCATGAACCCATTCTGTAAACATCTGGCCTTGTGCGCTGCCCGCTGACTTTTGCTGTTTTCCATATCTGTCGAGGATTACATCAGACCACACAAAATGACAATGTGGCCACCATGACTGCAGGTGTTAAAAAATTGCTGTGATTTGAAACCGTAGCCTTCCGAGTAGTTGACTGAGGACATCATTCCCTCCAATCTGCAGCACAAGAATGTCAGGCTCAGGGTAGCTGGAACACTTTTCTTCAACAACTGCAGTACTTCAATGCATACCTCTTCTTGCAATCCAGTATACCTTCACACTGGATGTGGGAAGCTCAAGTTGTACTGGTTTTCAGTTTCGAGGCATGGCTGGCAGCCCAGTGAATCTAGGAATGGCCACATACCCACACTCTCACTTGTCGTTCTCCTGGTCATGCAACCATGACAGTGTCAGAAGGTGGACAAACCTGCACAGGAAAGAAATTGCAAACAGATTACTACTGATGTTTGACAGATGTATTGGAAGACTACATATGTATGTATATCATATGCATTACCTGGTTAGCCCATCCAAATCTTCCATCCTAGCCACAGGGCAGTATCCTTTGCATTAGCATGTTCTAATACATGTTAGAGTGGAGTGCAGAGGCATTCATTATCATCCAGTAGAAATACTACATCATTATAATTCAGTCAAAATAGTATAACACTTGGATGTTACTGAGCCCTTCCTCCTACCCACCTAATTTCCACCCATAACTGACCAAGCATATAGACATTAATTACATCTTGATCTAGTCCGAATTCCACCAACAGAAATTCAGAAACCAATCTAATCCGGTCTCACGGGAATACAACTGTACATACCTAAAAACACAAAATTACACCACGACTGACAAGGGGCACAGAAAGGGCACATGTAAAGATAAAAACAGAGTAAGGACTGCAACTCCACTAATATGCCTAGGACAGGCACGGGACTTCAGGCCATGGCTGAAGTGTCCCATACCTGTGCTGGCTACCCACTCAGACTGCTGGTAGCAGCAATGACTCCTGATTGCATGCAGTGCCAGCACTCTGCCTTACCTCTACCTTTTCCATGTACATGTGTCCTTTCGCAATGGTCATAAGGACTCAAAGGGGAGCTAATGTAAAGGGTCTTACCCTGACCTACATACATTTACTACACCTGAAGGGAGGGAAACTAAGTGGACAGCTCAACCAAGACAACATGTGAAAAGACTAATTCTGCCCCAGGCTTTGTCTTTTGCATGTGTCCTTTCCGGGGAAACACTGCATCACAGTGGCAGCCCTGAGGCCATTTCTACCTAGGACAGCAGCACAATGGGGCTGAACTGAAGAGTCTCCAAGTTCCCAACTGCAATCCAGGTCGATCACAAGATCCATGGATGACTGGGTATGCCCCCCGTGATGCACCCACCAACACAAGAGAAGTTGGCATAAATCTCTGAAGAGGAACCTTCCTGACCATACTGATATTCATGTGTATGTGTATATGTGCAAGTACATTATGTACATACATATATATCGATATACACACATATGCACCGATATATATATATATATATATATATATATATATATATATATATATAAAATATATGTATATATATATAAAAACAACAGAGGTTTTGGAGGATAGCTAGTTGATGAAGAATGGAGGTGGCTTGCAATGACTATAAATAGAGAAAAACACAATCTGGCTTGTGCATTCATCAAAGTGATAACGACTTCTACTAAAAGTGATAACTCACTGCTGTATTGTAACTGCACTTATTGCTAATGTGATAATGATCTTCCTTTCAGTACTGAAAAGTTATGCATGCTCAGACAAAGGTGGTAATTGCTGCACATAACCTGTTGACTAGGCATTCATTATATTACCTTGTGCAGCTGTTGTGTAACACAGACTCATTATCAGTAAGGAGAATACCTGAGTAATTCAGTAAAATAGTATAACACTTACATATTACTGAGCCCTTCCTCCCACGTAAATTCCACACGACTGACAAAGCCAGGAAAATGCACAAAAAATATGGTAGCTCCATGCTGGCAGTTGTCAACAAGTGATAACTTTTATCTCACTCATGCAACTACTAATTACAAATAGAATAATACAAGCAGAAGTGATTTCTTGTCTGCTTATTTTACATTATTTAATTAGTCAGTGGTGTGTGTGATGTCTTATATGCTGGCATATTACAGTATAATTACATTTCTGTGCTGTATTCTAAGTAATGTAACCATATTTAATTTTCAGACTTAATTTCTATGTTTCCCCACTAACCCCTCCAGTTGTTTGCATTGTGTATGCACAAACACCAAAATAGCACAATCAACTATTTTGCTCAGTGGTCACATCAGCAGTCAGACCATGTATGCACAAGCACTTCCCTGATACACAATTTTTATTTCCCAAGCAACATCCTCATTAGTGTGTCCAGGTATACATGCATCTAAATAAAACGTTTCACCAAACAAGCCTTCAGTAACATTTCCTAGTATATACTACCACCAGCATGAACACTTCACCCAAGCAACCCCTTCAATAGAATATTGAGGAATGCACAATCACCAAACTTAAACGCTTACCCAAACAAAACACATGTAACATTTCCAAGTATGTACAACCACCAAATGAAGCATTCACCCAAGTGAGCCCTTCAATATAATGCATGCACAGGCACCAGAATGAAAGATTTTCCCTAAACAACCAAGCAGCCAAAATCCAGTGCGTACATGATAATCCTCTCCTGGAGACATCATCAGGTTTACAGTCAACTTGTTTGTGTAACTTCTGGAGAAACAGCCGCTTGTCGAAACAATATCTGGTCGCCTTGTTACACCATCAGCAAAACATGCACATACACAATATGATTTATAGGGAGCAGTAACAGTGACACACTGGCCAACCATGATTGTGATTATTATTTTATGCACCCTAGTCCACTCAAAGAGCAGAGACCCGCCAGGACAAGAACCTTCCTCTGATTATTGTCAGTGCCTCTGATATTTTTCAATGAAACACGCTCCTCCAAAAGTGAGACCTTGAGACCTTGTCATAGTTCTATTTACATGACCCCTTTCACTGCTGATAAAACTGCACAATCCAAAACATTCCTGCATTTCTCATCTGCAAGCTCTGAATTGCTGACAACCAAACTACAACTGCTTCATGACCTGCACACTTTCCTAAATCTCTACACTGATCCACTTCATCCTGTGGGGGGAGTAAAATTAATGCGGTTTCTCATTTCAATATGCTGTGTTTACTGTCATCTTTTACCCCCTTTTGCAGACCCAGTGTAGCTGAACTGCTTCCAGGCAAAAGCATAAATCTGCCCCTCAACTGGTGACAGTCTACATCACAAAATGAAGGAATGGCAACAAACATACTGACATTGTTCTCTGCAATCTGTAAGACATAAAACACTAACATCTGATAAATTATGCATACCTCTAAACTGTTCATATTTTCACAGAATGTCCTGATTTTTGACTCATATTTTTGGTCTGCTCCTCTTGTTTTACAGCAAACCATCAAGGAGCGAAGTCATAGGTTCATAGGTTTATACTAGGCTATCTGCCCTAAGGCATTTATAAGCCTAGCCCAAAGTTTTGTGGCTTACACCACCCCTTATATGAGAAAACACTGTGCCCATTAGTTTACTGTGCCTCTGTCCAGCAGTGACACAGAGATGATTCCCGGGGTAAACCTACGATCTCCCATCCACAGGTCAAGATTTCTCTTGAACAGAGCCAACGAGGTGCTCTGCCTCACATGGACCGGGATTTTACTCCACAGCATAGGGAGTCTCTGAGTGATAAATCTATCCCTCCAGCACGTATTTATATCCGTCAAAAATATATTGTCAAAATGACACCTTACAGAAAGTATTAGCAGTAAGGCATATAATTATTTTATTACAATGTGCAAAGACAGTGATCACAGATTTGAACCAAAAAAATATTAGAATCTAATTCAAGGAATGCATATATTTCATTTACAACCTTCTACATATACTACCCCACCAAAATTAAACTAAGATGCAAAGTAAAAAAACAATGAGGTTTGCCTGTTGAAAATGGTTGCTTGTAGAGATGAAAACATTCCATTAAGGCAGTGTAATTACTAGTTATACTGTTTGAAGCTTTCTGATGTGGAACACTTGAAAAATAAGACTGCAAAGGTGTCTTTGGGTTATGGATTACTGTTACAATGAGAATAAGCAATGGATTTCAAATTTAGGGTGAGTGGTTTAGAATGAGGATTGCGGTCAGAGCTTTAGGACTGGGGCAGTGTTTTAACATTAGGATTTTAGAGTTAGATTAGGGTTTGGGTTTTAGGATTAGGGCAAGGGAATTTAGTTATTTAGGGTGTGTTTCATAGGGGACCCTTTTTTAAAATTGTGCAATAGCTTCCACAATTGGGAGTAACTAATCTATCCCATTCAAAAAAGTAGGCAAACGAGTCACATCCAGTTGCTCCAAAATCAAGACAAGTTAACTCAGTTCAAGCTACCATCTCATACAAGACGTTAAAAGTGAGAGAGCTGCAGGACAACATATGCACGAAAACACTGCCTAATCAATACGAGAAAGGATGTGAACTTGAAACAATTGCAAAATTATTACAACAAACTCCTGATACTGTGAACTTTCTCAACAAGTGGCAATCCTATTTTTGAAATCAAACTGAAAAAGGTTTTATTTAAAAAAGTAAAGAACTAGGAAGCTTTTATACTTACACTTTTATCAATATCGAGTTTAAGTTTCTTCTGAGATATGCTTTTCTGAATCCGTTTGCTGAAGGATGCACTTCCAGCAGGGCGCATACAACGGTCACTGTCATCTATTAGGCAGCAGCTCTGCCCATAGACAGGTGCTGCAGGGGGGCCATCCCTGCTATCTTCCTCAGTACTCAAGCCATTCATGTCTTTACACACCCCTTTACTTTCCACCCCTCCTCAAGCAAAACTGGGTAAGTATACTACTTACTAAACTTAAATACGTTTTCTATAGCTAAAATGGGAAAACATTAAAACCCTTAAAATGCTGAAATTACAATATACTATATCTTACTAGAATACGTAAACATTAAAATAATTACTTAAATGCCACAGCTCTACTCGGGTTAACCTTACCAACTAGTATCGATTAAATGGACACCCCAATAAATAACACAGTACAAAGTTTGGCCGATCAAGAGAAAAGATGCGGATGAGGTAAAGTCGCACTCTACCTTTGGTGTTCCGCTGCACTGCAGTTAATCAACACAAAAGAATCAAAAAAGTCTACCACGATACACCTTCACTTCAATAATGCTGTACGCTTTCAAACAACACAATAATGGCTCATCATTCGT
This sequence comes from Protopterus annectens, assembly GCF_019279795.1. Taxonomy (NCBI): domain Eukaryota; kingdom Metazoa; phylum Chordata; order Ceratodontiformes; family Protopteridae; genus Protopterus; species Protopterus annectens. Next base: position 1,668,235,316 of record NC_056741.1, on the reverse strand, counting down.
GCTTTTCAACGATGCATCAAAATAACACATTAGTTTCAATACCCGTTCTTTACAAGAGACAACAGTTCCTTACTAATACAAGCAGTCATTATTTTACTACATATAACATCAGACTCGTGCATACATTGGTCCCTTTTTGCTTCCTTTCGATACTTTAACACAAAAGTACGTACTTAGGAATTGAGTGCATCCACGAAAGCACTAAAACCTTTACTGCAGGTCTAAAGGGAACAGTGCAACGAGTTAAAGTGATCCTACAAACCCCTACATGATGCTACAACCACAATTACAGATTCTAGCCAGCATTATAATAAGTTTTTAGAAATTACTTCAATCTCATAGACAAATATTGAAATACACTGCCCCATAAACTAATTGCTCATGCAACGATCGTTCTCTCTAACAGACTAACTAACCTTACCAAACAACGGCAAACATCCAAGTTTCAGACTTCATACTTTTCATCAAATACATGCTAATGAAAAAAATGCTATTCCGTCGACCATCCAAAAACAAGCACAAATATATGAAGCAGGACCCTGCACAATTATTTGAAGTTGAGGCTGTCCTTTCGGAAAGTGGCACACCGAAATCAATGCTCTGAGAAAATAAATAGCAGGCTCCCGGGAATGGATGTTATTATGCTGCTAACTGGGACTTAGGTTTAGGGCCAGGGGGCAGGAGAGGAGTGAGAAGCGAGGATTAGGCTTAGAGAATAATCGGGGGATTTAAGGAATGGGCGAGGTGTTTAGGGTTACAGTCAGGGTTTTATTTAGTTCACTGCGATCAGGCTAATTTAGTCTATTTAGGACACAAAGGTTTGAGTTGTGAATGAAAAAAAAAAAACCAGATGTAGTGCAGTTCCGTTTTTATTTTTCTCACTGCGGGGGGAGCTGGTACGCAAGTGGTGGCTCAGATTGCAAGAATCCAATTGGCTGCCACCACTTGCTTTAACAAGAACCTTTTACATGGAATTTATAGTAAAACTTTAATGTGAACTTAATGTAAAAACACACTGAATCGGAACTATATAATGTAATTTACATGTTCAGTTACGATTTCAGTGTGTTTTACATTAGGCTCCACTACAAATGTGAACTACAGTTTCTCACGCTTCAGGAAGGCACTCGGGGGTAACAGCTTGAAATTAGTATCTTCTCATGGCGCGCTCGGTGTTAAGCACACAGGCGCCATGAGAAGGTACTCGGGGTTAATGAGTTAAAGTATTTCAAGTTTTTGTATTAAGTTTTTTAAAAAAGTTTTTTTTAAATGTTTCTTTAAAATGTTTTTGTGATTTGGATGACATATCATGTGATTTTGGCTGCATGTCATGTGATATATTTGGACCTATATATAAAGAGCTGGTTCTATGCATTGTTTTGTATTGAGAAAGGATTGTATCCGAAAGCTTTACTTATATAAAGTGTTTATCCAGTGGTTTCCTGCCTTGTTCTTTGCTTTTTGGTTCCTGGCGTTTATTTTCTTCAGCTTCCTGCTTTACAAGTTACTTTTGCACATTTATCAAGACCAAATGACATTCCCATTCCTATATCACATGAGAACATTTTGTCCACTTGCCACTGTGTTTTCAGTTTCTCATCTGATGAACTATGTATTTTTAAATCATCCACAAAAAGAAGATGAGAAGTCTTTACACAGTTTTTTTTTTGTTTGTTTGTTTTCTGGAAGCCAAATTGTAGCTATGACCTAATTTGTTAAGTAGACAGCTTAATGGGTTAAAGGAAAGCCAAAAGAGCAACAGTAACAAAGAGTCACTTTGGAATACCCCCCTTTGAATTTTTATTCCTGGAATACTAATTTGTCCTTTAACATGGCTTAACTGCAAAATGGTTTGCCACTGTTTCATGTTTTTTGTAATGTAACTGATCAGTGTAGGGTATATCTTATAAATTTTTAAGAACTCCTTTATCTATGAATATGGGATACTGTCAAATGCTTTTTTATAGTCTATCCATGAGACACTTAGATTCTTCCCTTTTTGACAATTCTCCATTATGACTTTATTTAACAACAAATTATCCTTTGTTCTATAGAACTTTCTTTTCTCTTTTTTTGTTACCCTTTTGTTCTATTGCCATGATCGTGTTTTGTTCTATTGCCATGATCGTGTTTTGTTCTGTTGCCATGATCGTGTTTTCTTCTAATGACTATAAATTCTATCGGCATCACTTCCATTGTATATTATGTGTATGGCTATTGGTCTGGTCAATAGCTGGATAATAACAGTGATTTTTCTCCTTTATGTAGTGATATAATACATGTTCTATCCAATAGTTTGGGTACATACGATTCTAACATGGACTTGTTGATTAGTATCAATATGGGGTGGGCTATAGCATTTGTAACAGATTTTAAGTTTTCACCAGAAACTTGACAGCTGCTAATGTTGTAGGTTTCAGTTGTGATAGTAGTTTTTAATTTTAGTTGGGACTGGTTGAAGAGAAAATGCTGTGTTAATATTCTAAATGATCTGAAGTATGTCAAATGCATCACCTGTTAGATTCTTTAATGATATATTGAACTGCAACAACAGATCTTCTGCCTGCAGCCTGGTAGAACACCCACAATAACACTGAACTTGCCCCAATCCACAGTCTGGCAAAAAAAAAAACTACAGTGCTGCCACTAAAACATCCATCCATACTCCGGTGCAACACCTGCAGTACTGCCTCTGAAACACCCATCCATGGTTCTGTACAAGACCTAGAGTATTGCCACAGCTGCACCAATCAAGAATCTGGTACAATACCTAGAATACCTATAGTACTACTATAGTTGCACCCATCTATAATCTGGTACACCTGCAGTACTGCCCAGCTGTGCACATCCACACACTACTATAACATCTGCAGTACTGCCCTAACTGCTTCCTTCTACAGTTTGTTACAACAGCTGAGGTACTACCACATCTACACCCACCCACAGTTGTGTAAAGCACCTACAGTGCTGCTACAGATGTACCAATCACAGTCCTGTACAACCCCTGCAGCATTGCCACAGCTGTACTTATCTACAGTCTTGTACAGCACATACAGTACTGCCACAGATTTACCATCCGCAGTCATGTACAGCACTCACAATAATGTTACAATTGTACCATCAACTTTCATCTACAACACTTGCAATCCCACCACAGCTGCACTCATTTACAGTTTTGTACAATGCCTACAGCATTGCCTCACTTTATCCATTCACTGTCTGGTACACCACCTACAGTACTAACAAAGATGTACCATCCACAGTCCTGTACAACATCTACAGTACTGCCACAGACTTATCATCCACACTGCTGTACAATACCTACAGTACTGCCACAGCTTCATAGGTTCATAGATTAGTACTAGGCTAATTGCCCATGTGGACTATTTTAAGCCTAGCCAATTACCCCATCTGAGAATTGAACCCTGTACCTTGTGTCTGTAAGGTAAACACCTTAACAATTATGCCAACCTCCCCCCCTTCAGTCTGGTACAACATCAGCAGTACTGCCAGAGCTGTAACCACTCACACTCTGTTACATGACCAGCAGCACTGACTCATATAAAACTATCCATGGTTTAGTACAACACCTGTAGTACTGCCACAGTTCAACTATCCAATATCTGCTACAGCACATACAGTACTGCCAAAGATGTGCACATGCACAGTCTGGCACAACAGTTGTGGTACTGCCACTACTCCTGCAGTACTGCCACATCTGCAAACACCCATAGTTGGGTACAACACCTGCAGTACTGCCACATATGCACACACTCACTGTGTGGTACAACACCTGCAGTACTTTCATATCTTACAGTCTGATACAACAGCTACAGTACTGCATACTCCCAAACTCTGGTAAAACACCTGAAATACTGACACATATCCACACACCAAGAGTTTAGTACAACACCTACAGTACTGCCAGATCTCCTCACACTCACAGTCTGGTACAACACATGCAGTACTTACACATCTGAAGCCACGCAGTCTAGTAGAATCCCTGCAGCACTGCCACATTTGTACACACCTACAATCTGGTACAATACCAACAGAACCTAAACATCTGCAAAAACCCTAAGTCTGGTACAACACCTGTACTACTAAAACACCTGCACTCACCCACAGTCTAGCACAACATCTGCAGATCTTACACATCTGCACACACCCACAGTTGGAGCAATACTTACAGATTTGCACACCCGTAAAGCCTGCTGCAACATCTGCAGTACTAGCACATTTACATACACCCACAGTCTAATAAAACTACAGTACTGCCATGTCTGCACACACCCAGAGTCTGGTACAACACCTTCAGCACTTACACAGCTACACACTCCCATGGTCTGGTACAACACCTGCAGCTTTTACACATCTGTACCCACATGCAGTCTGGTTTAACTCCTACAGTTTATACAGTTATACATACCCACAGTCTGATACAACTCTTGCAGCACTCCCACATCTGCTCCAAACCACAGTCTGGTACAAATTCTGCAGTACTGCCACATCCACACACATATACAGTCTGGTACACCTGCAATACTGCTACATTTCCACACACCCACTATCTGGTACAGCACCTGCACTACTGCTACATCTGCAAACACCTACAGGCTGGTAAAGCACCTGTAGTACTGCTACAGTTCACCTATCCAATCTCTACTGCAGCACCTACAGTACTGCTAAAGATTTGCCTGTGCACAGTGTAATAGAACAACTGTGGTGCTGCTACAGATGTAACATCCTATAGTATGATATAACTCCTTCACTACTGCCATGTCTACATCCACCCACATTCTGGTACACCACCTGCAATACTTACACCTGCAGTCTGGTAAAGACCTGCAGTACTGCCACATTTGAAAATAACCACAGTCTGGTACAAAACCTGCAGTAATGCCACATCTGCAAACACTCGAATCTGATACAACATCTTCAGTACTTACATTGTACACACACCCACAGTCTGGTGCAACACCTGCAGTACTTGCACATCTGCAGACACCCAGAGTCTGATAAAATGCCTGCAGTACTTACACATCTACACACACCCACACTGATGTACAACTAGAGTACTTACACATCTGCATAAACCGACAGTGCGATACAACAACTGCAGTACATACAAATCTGCACAGACAGAAAGTCTGGTGCTTCTCCTGTAGTATTTAAAAATAAATATGCACACTCCCACATTTTGCTACAACACCTGCCATAATTGCATATCTGCAAACAGCCAGAGACTGGTACAGCACTTGCAGTACTTAGACATCTGCAGACATCCACAGTCTGGTACAATGCCTACAATATTGACACATCTTCACACTCCCACAGTCTGATACAACAGCTGCAGTACTGCCATATCTGCACACACCCAGAGTTTGGTACAACACATGCAGTACTGCCACATCTGTATCCAGCCGCAGTCTATTAAACCACATGCAGTACTGTCAGATCTGCACACACCGAGAGTATTGTAGAACAGTACTGATACATGGGTATCCACCCACAGGCTGGTACAACAAATGTAGTACTGTCTCACCTGCACACCCCAGCAGTCTGGTACAACACCTGCAGTACTTGCAAATCTGCACAGCGATGCAGTCTGGTACAACACGTGCACTACTTGCACATCTATACACACACACACACACACACACACACACACACACACACACACACACGCACACACACAATCTGGAACAACATTTGCAGTACTTATGCATTTGCACAAACCTTCAGTCTGATACAACACCTGTAAAAGTTATACAACTGCACTCATGAACACTCAGGTAACACACCTGCAGTACTTATACATCTGCAAACATCCACTCTCTTTTAGAATACATGCAGTACTTACACATCTGCATACACCCACAGTGTGGAACATAAGCTGCACTAGGGAGCTGTTGTACCACACTGTGGGTGGTACATCAGCTGCAGTAGGCACATGTCTGCACACACCTACAGTGTGGTGCAATACACATCTGCACAGAAAGACAGTGGGATGCAACTCCTATAGTATTTACAAATAAGTATCACACAACTGCACTCACAAACAATCAACACCTGTAGTACTTATACATGTGCACACATCCACATTCTTTTACAACACCTGCAGTACTTACACATCTGCACACACCCACAGTGTGTTACATCAGCTGCAGTAGTTACAGATCTGCACACACCCACAGTTTAGTACACCTGCAGGACTTACACATCTGCACACTCCCACAGTGTGATATGACACCACCTGCAGTACTTACACATCTGCACACACCCACAGTGTGTTACATCAGCTGCAGTAGTTATAGATCTGCACACACCCACAGTTTAGTACAACACCTGCAGGACTTACACATTTGCACACTCCCACAGTGTGATACGACACCTGCAGTACTTATACATCTGCACACAACCACAGTCTGGTACAACATGTGCATTACTACCACATCTATACCCACACACAGTATGGTATAACCCATACAGTACTGCAGATCTGTTTGCATTCACAAACTGGTACAAAAAGTACAGTACTTCCACATCAGTACCCACCCACAGTCTGGTACAACACATACAGTAATTCCAAATCTCCACACACCCACAGTCTGGTACAACTCCTGCAGTACTTACACATCTGAAGCCACCCACAGTCAAGGAGAATCCCTGCTGCAATATCACATTTGTACACACCCACAATCTGGTACAACACCAGCAGAACTTACATATCTGCACAAACCCTAAGTCTGGTACAACACCTGTAGTACTTACACACCTGCACACACCCAGTGTCTGGTACATATGCACTACTAACGCATCTGTACCCACTCACAGTCTGGTACAAGACATGCAGTACTGCACACACCCACAGTTTGGTACAACACCTGCAGTGCTTCCACATCTGTACTCACCCACATTCTCATACAAAACATACAGTACTGCCACATATGCATGCACCCACAATCTGGTACAGCACCATCCAAACTTACACATCTGCGCAAACCTTAAGTCTAGTACGACGCCTGTAGTACTTACATGCCTGCACACACCCACTGTCTGTTACAACCTGTGCACTAACAAATCTGTATCCACCCACAGTCTGGTGCAACACATGCAGTACTGCACACACCTACAGCCTTGTACGACACCTGCAGTGCTTCCACATCTGTACCCACCCACATTCTCATACAAAACATACAGTACTGCCAATTATATATACAACCACGATCTGGTAGAACACCAGCAAAACTAATATGTCTGCACAAACCCTGAGTCTACACACCTGCACACACCCACAGTCTGGTAAAACACATGTAGTACTGCCACATCTACACCCATGCACAGTCTTGTACAACACAAGCACTACTTATACATCTGCACACAAAGATGCAGTCTGGTACAACACCTGCAATACCTGCAGATATGCACACACCCACAATTTGGTACAACACCGTCAGTACTATCACATTTGAACACATCAACATTCTGGTAGAAAACCAGAAGTACTTGTACATCTGCACAGACCTTCATCTGGAAGAACCCCTGTAGTACTTACACACCATCAGTTACCCACAGTCTGGTGAAACACCTGCAGTACTTACATATCTGCAGACACCCAGAGTCTGACAAAACACCTGCAGTACTTACACATCTGCACATACCCACAGTGATGTACAACAACTGCAGTACTTAAACACCTGCACACCCCCACAGTGTGGTACAACAACTGCAGTGCATACACCTCTGCACAAACATAAAGTCTGGTGCATCTCCTGTCATATTTAAAAATAAATATGCACACGCCCACATTTTGGTACAACACCTGATGTACTTGCATATGTGCAAACAGCCACAGTCTGGTACAGGACCTGCAGTACTCACACATCTGCACACATCCACAGTCTGGTACAACACCTACAGTATTGACACACCTGCACACATTCACAGTCTGATACAACACCTGCATTACTGCCATCTCTGCTACAACATGCACAGTATTGCCACATCTGCACATGCCCAGAGTCTCATAGAACATGTGCAGTACTGCCACATTTGTATCCACCTACAGTCTGCTAAACCACATGCAGTACTGTCACACCTACACACACCCAGAGTATCATAGAACATGTGCAGTACTGCCACATCTGTATCAACCCACAGTCTGGTACAACAAATGCAGTACTGTCACACCTGCACACCCCAGGAGTCAGGTACAAGACCAGGTACTTGCACGTCTACACACACACAGACACACAATATTGTACAACATTAGCAGTACTTATACTTCTGCACAAACTCTCAATCTGGCACAACACCTGCAGTACTTACACATCTGCACACAACCACACTCTTTCACACCAGCAGTACTTACACATCTGCACACACCCACAGTGTGGTACATCAGCTGCAGTAGTTACAGACCTGCACACACCCACAGTGTGGTACAACAGCTGCAGTACATACATACACATCTGCACAGAAAGACAGTGGGATGAAACTCCTATAGTATTTACAAATAAATATCAAACAACTTACACTGCTTCACTCACGAACAATCTGGTCAAAACCTGCAGTACTTACACATCTGCACACATCCACATTGTTTTACAACACCTGCAGTACTTACACATCTGCATACTTCCACAGTATGGTACAACACCTGCAGTACTTACACATGTGCACGCACACGTAGTCATTTACAACAGCAGCAGAACTTATAAATCTGCACAAATTGTAAGTCAGCTACAACACTGGTAGTACTTACACACCTGCAAACATGTACAGTGTGGTACAACATGTGCATTACTGCCACATCTGTACCCATGCACAGTATGGAACAGCACATGCAGTACTGCTACATCTACACACACCCACAGTCTGGTACAACACCAGCAGTGATTACACATCTGCACAAACACATGCAGTCTGGTACAACACCTGAAGTACTTTCACATCTGCACATATCCACAATCTGGTACAGCACCAACAGCACTACCACATTTGCCGATAACCACAATCTGGTAAAAAAACATCACTACTTATACATCTGCACAAACCCTCCATCTTGTACAACACCTGCAGTACTTGCACACCTGTAGTCACCCACAGTTTGGTGCAACACCTGCAGTAATTATGCATCTGCACACACCCAGAGTCTGACAAAACAACTGCAATACTTACACATCTGCACAAATCCCCAGGTGGTACAACAACTGTGGTACATACACCTGTGCATAGACAGCAATTATGATGCAACTCCTTTAATATTTAAAAATAAATATGCACACTCCCACAGTTTGGCACAACACCAGCAGAACTTATACATCTGCTCAAACCCACACTCTAGAACAACACCTGTATTACTTACTCTCACATCTGCAATCCAGTACTTACCTACAGTATTGGCACATCCGCATACTCCCACAGTGTGGTGCATCAACTGCAGTAGTTTCACATCTATACACAGAAAAAGTGTGAAAGCTCTCCACCAATACCAAATAAACCAACAAAGAGAGCAAAGTGCTAGGAGAGAGGATAAAATAGCCAAAAACTTTATTGTAAATTCTATACACAGCCACATTGTGGTACAACAACTGTAGTACATACACATCTGTACACAAAGACAGTCTGATGCAACTCCTATAGTATTTACAAATAAATATGCACACTGACACAGTTTGGTAGAAGACCTACAGTGCTACCACAGATGTACCAATCACAGACCTGTACAACCCCTGCAGCATTGCCACAGCTGTACCCATCTGCAATCTAGTACAACACCGACAGTACTGCCATAGATGTACCATCCAAAGCCATGTACAGCACTCACAATAATGTTACAACTGTACCATTAACTTTCATCTACAACACCTGCAATCCCATTAAAGCTGCACTCATTCACAGTTTTGTACAACACCTACAAGATTGTTTCACTTTATCCATCCATTGTCCGGTACACCACCTACAGTACTGAAAAAGATGTACCATCCACAGTCCTGTACAACATCTGCAGTACTGTCACAGACTTACCATCCACACTGGTGTACAATACCTACAGTATTGCCACAGTGCCTCATAGAAACAGACAACTGATGCCAGAGCCATGGCCTCAAGCTAAACGCCAAAAAGTGTATAGTCACCCCCTTTGCAAAAACAAAGTGCTCACAAATTACCACATAGTTGGTAATCCATTAAGTACAGAAGAAGTCATTAGGGACCTGGGGACCCAAGTTGATAGCAATCTCTCATTTGACAACCACGTGGCCAAAGTGGTTAGAAAAACATTTTATATAGCCCACCTAATCATGAAGGGATTCACATCTAGATCAGGGGAGGTCATTGTGCCTCTTTACTCATCCCTCTTCAGGCCCATAATTGAGTACAATGCCCCTTTTGGGATGTACTTACCAGACACCTGCAGCAACTGGAAAGACCCCAAAAGTACCTCACCAAGAGGATCAAAGGGCTCAAACAGATGCCATATGCTGCCCGGTTAAAGAAACTCCAGCTCTACTCAGTGGCATACCACCTGCTCAGAGGCGATCTGTGCCTGACATATAAAGCCATGTCCAACCCGGAATTAATGGACATGCTGCACTCAGAAAATCCAAATCCCATCGAGTTACGTGCTTGAGAGACTTGAACCTCAGCACTGAAATAAATAGGACATGCTGGAGGGACAGATTCATAACCCAGAGGCTCCCTTCACTCTGGAATAAAATCCCAGTCCAGGTTAGGCAGAGTCCCACATTGACTCTCTTCAAGAGGAATCTTGAGTGGATGGGAGATCGTAGGTTTACCCCGGCTATCACTTCTGTGTCACTGTTGACAGAGGCACAGTATACTAACCTCAAAAAAAGGCATAGCAAAATTAATTTAAAATGTATGGCGAAAGCCAAACACACTCTGGCTAGGCTTATAAATGCCCTAGGGCAGATAGCCTAGTATGAACCTATGAACCTATGAACAGCTTCACTCCTCTTCAGTCTGGTACAACATCAGTAGTACTGCCAGAGGTATAACCACCCACACTCTGTTACACAACCAGCAGCACTGCTGCATACATAACTGTCTATGGTCTAGTACAACAGCTGTAGTACTGCCTCAGTTCACCTATCCAATCTCTGCTACACCACCTGCAGTACTGCCAAAGATGTGCACATGCACAGTCTGGCACAACTGTGGTGCTGCCACAGCTGTAATGTTCCACAGTCTGATATAACTCCTGCAGTACTGCCAGATCTGCACACACCCACAGTTTGGTACAACACCTGCAGTGCTGCCACATCTGCACGCACCCACAGTTGGGTGCAACACCTGCAGTACTGCGACATCTGTACACACCCACTTTGTTGTACAACCCCTACAGTACTTTCACATCTTAGAGTGTGATACAACAGGTATAGTATTTACACATCTGTACACACCCAGACACAGGTACAACACCTGCAGAGCAGCCACATCTGTACCCACTCAACGTCTGGTACAACACATACAGTATTGCCACATTTGCATACAGCCACAGCCTAGTACAACATCTGCACATACACACAGTATGGACAACTGCAGTACTTGCACATCTGCAGACACCTACAGTCTTGTACAGCAGCTACAGTAACTACACATCTGTACGTAACCAGGCTCCATTACAACACCTACAGTACAGCCACATCTGCAGACTCCCACATTGTGGTACACTTGCAGAACTGCCATATCCACACACACACACACACACTTTCTGGTACAACACCTGCAGTACTGCCACATCAGCACATTCTCACAGTGTGGTACATCTGCAGAACTGCCATATCTGCGCACACCCAGTTTCTGGTACAACACCTGCAGTATTGCCACATCTGCACACAGACACAGTCTGGTAAAAAAACAGCCGTACTGAGATATCTGCATATGTGCATAAACTGGTATAACACCTGCAGTACTCAGATATCTGCACACACCCGGTGTCTGGTACAGCACCTGCAGTACTGCCTCAACTGCACACACCCACAGTCTGGTACAACACCTGCAGTACTTACACATCTGCACATACCCATAGTCTGGTGCAACATCTGCTGTAATGCCACATCTGCAAACACCCATAGACTGGTAGAACACCTGCAGTACTAATACATTTGCACATGTGCACAGTCGAGTACAACACATGCAGTACTATCACATCTGCACATACCAAAAGTCTGCTTCAAACCTGCAGTATTTACACATCTGCACACACTCACAGTCTGACACAACCCCTGCAGTGTTGCCACATCTGGACATACTCATAGAATGGAACAACACCAACACTACTGACACACACACAAAATCTGGTAGAACACCTGCACTATTGCCAAATCTGCACACACAATGGTCTAGCACAACTCTGCAGTACTGCCACATCTGTACACACCCACAGACTGTTAAAACACCTGCAGTATTGCCACATCTGTACCTATCCAAATACTGGTACAACACCTGCAGTATTGACACATCTGGATCCAACCACAGTCTGGTACAACATCTGCCATACTTGCACGTCTCTGGATCACACAGTGTGGTGCAACACCCTCACTACTCCCACCTCTGCATACACCTGCAGTCTGGTACAACACCTGCAATACTAACAAATCTGAGAACACCTACAATCTGGTACAACTACTGCAGTACTACCACATCTGCACAGACTCACAGTCTGGTAAATCCCCTCTAGTACTGCCACAGTTCACCTATCCAATCTCTGCTACAGCACCTTCAGTATAACCAAAAGTGTGCCCATGCGCAGTCTGGTACAACAATTGTGGTGCTGCTGCAGATGTAATGTCCCACAGCCTGTTATAAATCTTGCAGTACTGCCACATCTGCACACTACCACAGCCTGGTATGTACAACACCTGCAGCACGTACACATCTGCAGACACCGACAGTCTGATATAACTTGTAGATTTCTGCCACGTTTGCACACAATCAGAGCCTGCTACAACATTTGCAGTATTGCTACTTCTACACACACCCACAGTCTTGAACAACAACTCACATCAACACATACCGACAGTCTGATATAACTCCTACAGTACTAGCATGTCTGCATGCATGCAGAATCTGGTACATTTCCAGTACTGTCACTGCTTCACACACACCCTCAGTCTGAAGCAACACCTGCAGTACTGCCATATCTGCACACACTCAGGGTATGGTACTACACCTGCAGTACTGTGACATCTGCACACACCCACAATCTACTAAAGCATATGCAGTACTGCCAAATCTGCCCAAATCCACAGTCTAGTACAACATCCATAGTACTGCCACATCTGCATAGACTGAAAGTCTGGTGCAACTCTTGCAGTGCTTATAAATCTGCACACTCGCACACACTGGTAAAACACCTGAAGTACTGACACATATGCACACTCTGAGAGTTTGGTACAACACCTGCAGTACTTCCAGATCTCCTCATACTCACGTTCTAGTACAACACATAGAGTACTTCCACATCTGTACCCACCCACAGTCTGCTACAAATCATACAGTACTTTCACATCTTCACACACCCACAGTCTGGTACAACACCTGCAGTACTTGCACATTTGAAGCCATCCACAGTCTGGTGTAACACCTGTATTACTCCCACATTTGCACACAAAAACAATCAGGTACAGTACCAGCAAATCTTACACATCTGAACAAACCCTAACTCTGGTACAACACCTCTAGTACTTACACACCTGCACATACCCAGCATCTAGTACAACATGTGCACTACTGACACATCTGTACCGACCCACAGTCTGGTACAACACATGCAGTATTGCACACCCCCACAGTTTGGTACACCACCTGCAGTGCTTCCACATCTGTACCCACCCACAGTCGCATACAAAACATACAGTAATGCCACATATGCATGCACCTGCAATCTGATACAGCACCAGCAGAACATACACAGTTGCACTAACCCTACATCTGATAATATAGCTGTAGCACTTAAACACCTGCACACACCCAGTGTCTGGTACAATATGTGCACTACTGACACATCTGTACCCTACCGCAGTCTGGTACAACACATGCAGTACTGCACACACCCACATTTTGGTCCAACACCTGTAGTGCTTCCACATGTGTACCCACCCACAGTCTCATACAAAACATACAGTGCTGCCACATAAGCATACACCCACAATCTGGTACAGCACCAGCAAAACTTACCCATCTGCACTAACCCTAAGTCTGGTACAACACCTGTAGTACTTAGACAACCGCTGTCTGTTACAACCTGTGCACTACTGGCACATCTGTACCTACCCACAGTCTGGTCATAAACAAAGACATTGGTAATCTCCAAACTCTGGACCCTACCCAGTTTGGATTTGTAAAAGGCAGATCATGTCTCCTAAACCTGATTGACTTCTTCGAAGCAGTCACCAAAGCCATAGATGAGGGTAAAATGGTTCACACAGCTTATCTAGATCTTGCCAAGGCTTTCAACACCATCCCCCACTCTGAAATTATAGATAAGCTCACTAAACTAGGTATAAATCCCTATGTCACAAGATGGGTTGCCAACTGGCTCATGGACAGAGCCCACACTGTGAAAGTAGCGGATTCCAAATCCGACATTAGACCAGTGACAAGTGGAGTACCACAGGGTTCAGTCCTGGGTCCTCTCCTGTTTGGTATCTACTTCTCTGAAGTGCAGGCCAACACAGAAGGTCTTTGGTTGACAAAGTTTGCAGATGACTGCAAACTAGGAGCCATAATCTAAACTCCTAATGATGTGGACAAACTACAAAAGGGCCTCACTGAGACAGATACCTGGTGTCAAAGCCATGGCCTGAAGCTCAATGCCAAAAAGTGTATTGTCATCCCCTTTGGTAAAAACTCTGTACCCATGAACTACCACATAGCTGGTAGTCTACTTAATGCTGAAAATGTGATGAGACCTTGGGACACAGGTGACAGTAGTCTCTCCTTTGATAATCACATCGCCACATTGGTCAGGAAATCCTTCTATGTGGCTCATCTCATCACAAAGGATTTTCATCCAGAAAAAAAGAGGTCATTGTTCCCCTTTACTCATCACTCATTAGACCCATTATAGAGTAAAACGCCCCTTTTGGTATGTACCTCACAAGACATCTACAACAACTGGAAAGACCACAGAAATACCTCACAAAGAGGATTACTGGCCTCAAACAGATGCCCTATGCAGACCGTCTCAAAAAATTACAGCTTTACTCCATCGCATATCGCCTACCCAGGGGCGATCTCTGCCTAACATACAAAGCTATGTCAAACCCAGAGCTGTTGGACATGCTCCATTTAAAGAAATCCCAATCCCTCCAAGCTACACGCTCTAGGGATTTAAACCTTGTCATCACATTGCCAATTTCTAGCTCTTTCAAGTCCGCCTGTATAAAACCCACTGTAGTGCGGCTTTGCGTGATTTTGTGCATAGCGCGGCATCGAGCAGCGCCGCTTATTTGGGTTTGAGCCTTGGAACTGATCTAGTTCTCATAATAAACACCCTATTCCTATGCTAAAGCCTAGCACTTGCTCACTAAAGCAATTATATAAGTCAGCACTAAAAAATTAAAAGCACTACACCCTCACAAACTCCCCTTGAGTAACTTGTTCCCCATTGGCCCTTTTTTTCAATTATAAAGGAATTCCCAATACTATTCTAGCATGTCCAAAGGTCAGTTGTCAATCTCCTCTCTGGTCCAGCTGGTGAACGTAGGAATCTTGAGGCAATGTTACAACTGCCTAATGTACACAGACAACCCTCTCCTCCTCCCAACAAATTCCAACACATGTGAGAGATGCAACCATATAGCCAAACTGGAGGCTGAGCTCTCTCAACTCAGTACTGGCGTAACCAGTCAGGAGGAGAAGGAAACCACACTCACTACAATTCCAGTCTCACATAGACCAACCATGACAGCAAACCAAACACATAAACACACAAAAACATACTTGGAGGCTCTAAATAAAAATCTGCCTAAGCAGCAGAGACCTCCAAAGCAGACACCCAAGCAACCGCTACCCAAAAAAAAAACACATGCAACACATAGCTCAAAAAGCCAGTGTGCCGAACAGTCACAGCCCTTAAGGCTAAACAACACACCTGATACACTTGTAATAGGTGACTCTATCATCAGGCACACTGACGTCCCGCTCACCAGGCTGAACAAGGAGAAGGTCATGGTGAGCTGCCTATCGGGTGCTAGGATCCGCAACATAACACAAGCACTCAGGTCACTCCAAGGCAAGTACAAATATGACTCAGTCATTGTCCATGCTGGTGTGAATGACCTGAGATGTACCTCCCTGGACTACATGAAAAGAGACACAGAGGAGCTCTCTGAGCATGTAGCCCAGGCCGGTATGACCCTGACCTTGAGTAGCATCTTACCCTCACCAAGAATGATGCCACAGTATGAAGACAAGATTATCAATTTCAACAATTGGCTTAAGTATTGGTGTCATTCAAAGGGGATCCAATACCTGTCAGCCTGGGATGACATGCTCGACAAGCCACAATGCTTCGCTAGGGAAGGCTTGCACCTGTCACCCCTGGGCTTTTGGATATTGGCAAAGGCTCTTGCTACCCCCATAGTACCTTTTTTAGGCAAGGCTCAAAAGACAAACCCACCTCCATAGGTATCACAAGGGATAAGAAACTAATAGTAATGCTACTCAACGCCAGAAGTCTAAACCTCAAGATGCACGCACTCGAAACTCTCCTTAGCATGGAGAACATCGTTATCTGTGCAGTAACAGAAACCTGGTTCAAGGCTCTCGAGAGCACCCCAGCACTAACAGGTTACACCTCATACCATGCTTTTCGGCCCCAAAACTTGGACCGAACCACAAAAGGAGGGGGAGTATCAATATTCGTCAAAGATACCCACACCTCCAGGTTGGTGGCACAGCACAAAGCATCAGAGACTATCCATGTGCAACTAACAGTGGGTAAAACTGCCTTCCAGTTTATAGCCTGCTACAGACCACCCTCCCAAACCTTGGAACCCCCCTTGGCCTTCCTGAAAACACTGGAAAATATGAAGATCTCTCCAAACACCATTATATTGGGTGACTTCAACTACCCAACCATAGACTGGGAGAATTACTCTAGCTCCAACACCCTAGCCCAAAGGTTCCTAGAATTTATAAACTCAAATGCTATGGAACAACTTGTTACCACTCCCACTAGAGGGGAAAACATATTGGACCTGATCATCACCAACATGGGGACTCTATGCTCCAGACCAGAAGTGTATCCCTCACTGGTAAGATCAGACCATAAACTAATCTCACTGGATATTCACATCCTGACCCCACCCCATGCCCAGAAAACCACAGTGAAAAACTTCTCTAAAGCAAATTTCACACTCTTCAAAACCGAGGTGGAATCCTTCACAGCCCCCGGGCCTGTGGATAATACGGCCCAGATCACAAAATCCTTTATAAACGCATTCTATGAACACCTTCAGGAATGCATGGATCATGCAATCCCAAATAAAACCAAGACCCAATCCTCCAAAGGCAGACGTCCTGTCTGGTGGACCCCAGCCATAAACAAACTATACAATAGAAGGAGGAAGCTACGACATGACAGAGCAAAATCCCAAAAAGGGAAGGCATCTCTGATCAGTATTAGCAAAAAACTACGTGCACTCATAAAATCATCTAAGGCCAGCTTTGAGAGAAAAATTGCACAGGACACTAAGGATAATCACAAGGATTTCTTTAGTTATGTTAGGAACCTGGGTAGGAATTCCCAGATATGCTCAGAATTAGTCCAAAATGACAAAAAATACACCAAACCCACAGACATTCCCAATATCCTAGCTGACAGGTTCAGCGCAAACTTCTCCCCCCCCCACCAAAAGGGCTAATATCTATCCCAGCAGAGTGCTGCCCCCCTGACATCTCAGATGCTCAGGTAAGAGCTGCCCTCTCCAAAGCAAGAAACACAGCATCAATGGGACCAGACGGTGTCCCGGGCTGCATCCTACATGAACTCCAAGAAGAGCTAAACCCAAACATAAAACTACTGTTCAATCTCAGCCTTACTACAGGATATGTACCCAAAGAGTGGCGTACAGCAACAGTGGTCCCTCTCCACAAAGGTGGTGCCTCAACGGATCCTGGAAACTATCGCCCCATAAGTCTCACTAGCTTGGTCTGCAAAGCTATGGAAAGGATCATCATGGACCTTATAAATAAAGATATTGGGGACCTACAGACACTGGATCCTACCCAGTTGGGCTTTGTAAAGGGCAGATCCTGCCTCTTAAACCTGGTCGATTTCTTTGAAACAGTCACCAAGGCCATTGACAAGGGGAAGGTGGTCCACACAGCCTACCCGGACCTCGCAAAAGCCTTTGATACAATACCCCACTCGGGCATTATAGATAAGCTCACCAGCTTAAATATAAACCCCTATGTCACTAGATGGGTTGCAAACTGGCTCAAGGACAGAACCCACATAGTTAGAATAGCTGGAGCCATGTCAGACTCCAAACCAGTTACAAGTGGCGTCCCACAAGGCTCAGTCTTGGGACCTCTCTTGTTCGGTATATATTTCTCGGAGGTACAGGCCAACATGGAAGGACTGTGGCTGACCAAGTTCGCAGATGACTGCAAACTGGGTGCCATAATAGACTCTCCAGCTGACACAAGCATCCTCCAAAAGGGCCTCATAGAAACAGACAACTGGTGCCAGAGCCATGGCCTCAAGCTAAACGCCAAAAAGTGTATAGTCATCCCCTTTGGCAAAAACAAAGTGCCCACAAATTACCACATAGGTGGTAATCCATTAAGTACAGAAGAAGTAATTAGGGACCCTGGGACCCAAGTTGATAGCAATCTCTCATTTGACAACCACGTGGCCAAAGTGGTTAGAAAAACATTTTATATAGCCCACCTAATCATGAAGGGATTCACATCTAGATCAGGGGAGGTCATCATGCCTCTTTACTCATCCCTCATCAGGCCCATAATTGAGTACAATGCCCCTTTTGGGATGTACCTTACCAGACACCTGCAGCAACTGGAAAGACACCAAAAGTACCTCACCAAGAGGATCAAGGGGCTCAAACAGATGCCGTATGCTGCCCGGTTAAAGAAACTCCAGCTCTACTCAGTGGCATACCACCTGCTCAGAGGCGATCTGTGCCTGACGTATAAAGCCATGTCCAACCCGGAATTAATGGACATGCTGCACCTCAGAAAATCCAAATCCCATCGAGCTACGCGCTCGAGGGACTTAAACCTCAACACTGAAATAAATAGGACATGCTGGAGGGACAGATTCATAACCCAGAGGCTCCCTTCACTCTGGAATAAAATCCCAGTCCAGGTTAGGCAGAGTCCCTCATTGACTCTCTTCAAGAGGAATCTTGATGAGTGGATGGGAGATCATAGGTTTACCCCGGGTATCACTTCTGTGTCACTGTTAGACAGAGGCACAGTATACTAACATCGAAAAAGGGCATAGCAAAATTAATCTAAAATGGGTGGTGAAAGCCATACACACTCTGGCTAGGCTTATAAATGCCCTAGGGCAGATAGCCTAGTATGAACCTATGAACCTAAGAACCTATGAACAATAAACAGAACATGCTGGAGGGATAGATTCCTGCCCCAGAGACTTTCCATACTTTGGAACAGACTACCTATCTATGTCAAACAGAGCTCCTCATTAGCACTCTTCAAGAAAAATCTTGATGATTGGATGGGAAATGGGAAATTCACCCCGGGGATCACTTCTGTGGCTCTGCTCGATAGGGGCACAGGAAAATAATTTTCTTGGGTCGTGAAAGCCAGGGTACATTTTTTGGCTAGGCTTGTATGGGCCCTAGGGCCGATAGCCTAGTACCTACCTATGAACCTATGAGCAACACATGCAGTACTGCACATGCCCATAGTCTGGTACAATACATGCAGTGCTTCCACATCTGTACCCACCCACAGTCTCATACAAAACATACAGTACTGCCACATATGCATACACCCAGACTCTGGTACAGCACCAGCAAAACTAATACATCTGCACAAACCTTATGTCTGGTACAACGTCTGTAGTACCTACACACCTGCACACACCCGCAGTCTTGTACAACACCTGTACTGCTGCCATATCTGCACTCACCCACAGTCTTGTACAACACGCACTACTTAAACATCGCACACAAACATGCAGTCTGGTACAACACCTGCAGTTTCTGCAGATCTACACTCACCCACAATCTGGTACAACACCTTCAGTACTACGACATGTGAACACACCGACATTCTGGTACAAATCCAGCAGTACTTATACATCTGCATAAACCCTCAGCCTTGAAGAACCCCTGTAGTACTTACAGACCTGCAGTTTCCCACAGTCTGGTGCAGCATCTGCAGTACTTACACATCTGCAGACTACCAGAGTCTGACAAAACACCTGCAGTACTTACATATCTGCAAACACCCACTCTGATGTACAACTGCAGTACTTACACATCTGTACACACCCACAATGTGGTACAACAACTGAAGTACATACACGTCTGCACAGACAGAAAGTCTGGTGCATCTCCTGTAGTATTTAAAAATAAATTTCCACACCTCCACATTTTGGTACAACACCGCCGTACTTGCATATCTGCAAACAGCCACAGCCTGGTACAGCACCTGCAGTACTTAAACATCTGCACACATCCACAATCTAGTACAATGCCTGCAGTATTGACAAATCTGCACAGTCCCACAGTCTGATACAACACCAGCAGTACTGCCAAATCTGCACACAGCCAGAGTTTGGTACAACACAGGCAGTATTGCCACATCTGCATATGACCAGAGTCTCATAGAATATGTGCAGTACTGCCACATCTGTATCCACCGATAGTCTGGTAAACCACATGCAGTACTGTCACATCTGTACACACCCTGAGTATCGTAGAACATGTGCAGTACTGCCACATCTATTGTATCCACGCACAGTCTAGTACAACAAATGCAGTACTGTCACACCTGCACACCACAGCAGTCTGGTACAACACCTGCACTACTTGCAAATCTGCACACAGATGCAGTCTGGAGCAACAGCTGCACTACTTGCACATCTAAACACACACAGGCACAAAATCTGGTACAACTTTAGCAGTACTTATACATCTGCACAAAACCTTAGTCTGGTGCACCTGTAGAACTAACACAACTGCAATCACGAAGAATTTGGTACAAATCCTGCAGTAATTACACATCTGCTCACATCCACACTCTTTTACAACACCTGCAGAACATACACATCTGCAAACACCCATAGTGTGGTACATCACCTGCAGTAGTTACAGATCTGCACACATCCACAGTTTAGTACAACACCTGCAGTACTTGCACATCTGCACTCTCCCACAGTGCAGTACGACACCTGCAGTACTTACACATCTGCACACCCCCCCCAGTCATTTATAACAGTAAAACTTATAAATCTACACATAGCCTAAGTATGATTCAACACCGGTAGTACTTACATATCTGTAGACAAGCACAGTCTAGTACAACATGTGCATTACTACTATATCTGTACACACCTTCAGAATGGTACAACACATGCAGTACTGCTACATCTACACACAACCACAGTCTGGTACAACACCAGCAGTGCTTACACATCTGTACATATCCACAATTTGGTACAGCACCAGCAGTACTACCACATTTGCCAACACCTACAATCTGGTACAAAACCAGTACTACTTAAACATCTGCACAAACCCTCAGTCTTGTACAACATGTGTAGTACTTACTGCACTCACCCACAGTTTGGTGCAACACCTGCAGTAATTGTACATTTGCACACACCCGGAGTCTGACAAAACAACTGCAATACTTACACATCTGCACAAATCCCCAGTGTGGACATCAACTGCAGTACATCTCTGCTCAGACAGAAATTCTGATGCAACTCCTTTAGTATTTAAAAATAAATATGCACACTCCCACAGTTTGGCACAACATCTGCAGTACTTAGACATCTGCAAACAGCTACAGTCTGATACAGCACCTGCAGTACTTAGACATCTGCATACATCCACAATCAAGTACAATACCTTCAGTATTGACACATCTGCATACTCCAACAGTCTGGTACGATACCTGCAGTACTTGCACTTCTCTCACTACCCACAGTCTAGTAATCTTGCAACACTGCCACATCTGCGCACACCCAGAAATTGGTACAACACTTGCAGTACTGTTGCATCTGCACACACACTCAGTCTGGTACAACACCTGCAATACTTGCACATCTGCACACATCCACAGTGTGGCACAACACGAGCAGTACCTATTCATCTGAACATACTCTCAGTCCGGTAAAACACTTGTAGTACTATATACCTGCACTCATCCACAGTCTGGTACAACACCTGCAGTACTGCCACATGTGCACATGCCCACAGTCTTGTACAACATGTGCAGTACTACATCTGTACCCACCAACAGTTTGGTAGAACATATGCAGTATGTGCACATCTGCACACATGCACAGTGTGGTACACCAGCAGTGCATATACATCTGCAATCACCCACAGTCTGGTACAGTACCTGCAATAGATACACATCTGCACACACCCACATTCTTGTACAACACCTGCAGTACTTATACATCTGCATAAACCCACAGTGTGGTGCATCAACTGCAGTACTTACACATCTGTGCACACACACACACACACACACACACACACACACACACACACACACACACACACACACACACACACACACACACTGTGGTACAACTGCAGAACTGCACACACCCAGAGTCTAACACAACACCTGTAGTACTGACACATCTGCACACACCCAGAATGTGGTACACCAGCTGATCTACTTACACATCTGCACACATCTGCAAAACATACACATCTGCACAGAAAAACATTGTGGTGTAAATGTTATAATGTCTCTGCTGAAAAGGGATATGTATCCAGTCAGACTAACCCGGTAAACAAATGTAAAATAAAAATAAAATAAATAAAAATAAATTATAGTATTTAAAAATAACTGTCACACTTCCACAGTTTGATACAACACCTGCAGCACTTACACAGCTACATTCTCCTACACTGTGCTATGACACCTACAGTACATCTTACAATACCAGCAGAACTTATACATCTGCTCAAAACCACAGTCTAGAACAACACCTACAGTACCTACATGTCACACACCTACAGTCTTTTACAATGCCTGCAGTACTTACACATCTGCACAAACCCACAGTGTGGTGCATCCACTGCAGTACTTACACATCTGCACACACACACACACACACACACACACACACACACACACACACACACACACACACACACAGTGTGGTACAACTGCAGAACTGCACACACCCAGAGTTTAATACAACACAGGCAGTACTGACACATCTGCACACACCCAGAATGTGGTAGATCAGCTGATCTACTTACACATCTGCACACAGCTGCAAAACATATACATCTGCACAGAAAGACTTTGTGGTGTGAATCTTATAGTATTTAAAAATAACTGTCACCCTTCCACAGTTTGGTACAACACCTGCAGCACGTACACAGTTACACTCACCTACATTGTGCTATGACACCTGCAGTACATCTACATGCACCCAAAGTTATTTACAATACCAGCAGAACTTATACATCTGCTCAAACCCAAACTCTAGAACAACACCTGCAGTACCTACTCGTCACACACCCACAGTCTTTTACAATGCCTGCAGTACTTACACATCTGCACAAACCCACAGTGTGGTGCATCAACTGCAGTACTTGCACATCTGCACACACACACACACACACACACACACACACACACACACACACACACACATACACACACACAATGTGGTACAACTGCAGAACTTACACATCTGCACATAAAGACAGTCTGATGCAACTCCTACAGTATTTAAAAATAAATATGCACACTGACACAGTTTGGTACAACACCTACAGTGCTGCCACAGATGTACCAATCACAGTCCTGTTCAAGCCCTGCAGCATTGTCACAGCTGTACCCATTTACATTCTCCTACAACACCTACAATACTGCCACAGATGTACGATCCACAGTCATGTACAGCGCTCACAATAATGTTACAAATGAACCATCAACTTTCATCTACAATACCTGCAATCCCACCACAGCTGCACTCATTCACCGTTTTGTACTACACCTACAAGATTGTCTCATTTTATCCATTCACTCTCTGGTACACCACCTATAATACTGACAAAGATGTACCATCCACAGACCTGTACAACATCTGCAGTACTGCCACAGACTTGCCATCCACACTGCCGTACAATACCTGCAGTACTACCATAGTTTCACTTTTCTTCAGTCTGATACATCAGTAGTACTGCCAGAGCTATAACCACCCACACTTTGTTACACGACCAGCAGCTCTGCTGCATATGTAACTATCTATGCTCTAGTACAACAGCTGTATTGCTGCCACAGTTCATCTATCCATTCTCTGCTACAGCACCTACAGTACTGCCAAATATGTGCACATGCACAGTCTGCCATTAGAATTGTGGTGCTATCACAGCTGTAATGTTCCACAGTCTGATAGAACTCCTGCAGTACTGCCACATCTGCACACACCCACAGTTGGGTAAAAAGCCTGCAGCACTGTCACATCTTACAGTGTGATACAACAGCTACATTACTTATGCATCTGTACATGCCTAGACACCAGTACAACAGCTGCAGTACAGCCATATCTGTACCCACCCACCATATGGCAAATGCATGCAGTATTGCCATATATGCACAAAGCCACAGCCTAGTACATCTGCAGTACAGCCACATCTGCACATACACACAGTATGGACAACAACTGCAATACTTACACATCTGCAGACACCTACAGTCTGGTACAACAGCTACAGTAATTACACATCTGTACACAACCAGGCTCCAATACAACACCTGGAGTACAGCCACATCTGTACACTCCCACAATGGGTACACCTGAAGAACAGCCATATCCACACACACCCACTTTCTGGTACAACACCTGCAGTACTTTCACATCTGTACAAGCCTACAATGTGGTGCATCAACTGCAGTACATGCACATCTGCAGACACTCACAGTGTGGTACAACTGCAGTACATAAACATTTGCACAAAAAGACAGTCAGATGCAACTCCTATAGTATTTAAAAATAAATATGCAAACTGACACAATTTGGTACAACACCTGCAGTACTTACAAATCTTTAAACACCTACTGTCTGCTGCAACACCTGCAATACTTGCACATCTGCATATATCCACAATCTGGTACAGCACCAGCAGTACTACCACATTTGCCCACACCCACAATCTGGTATGAAAACACCAGTACTTATACATCTGCACAAACCCAGTCTGGTTCAACATTTGTGGTACTTACACATCTGCACTCACCCAGAGTCTGGTGCATCTCCTGCAGTAATTATACATCTGTACACACCCAGAGTCTGACAAAACATCTGAGTACTTACAGATTTGCATACACCCACAGTGAGGTACAACTGCAGTACTTACACATTTGCCAAGTCCCCAGTGTGGTACAACTGCAATACATACACCTTTGCATGGACAGAAATTATGATGCAACTCATTTAGTATTTAAAAATAAATATGCAAACTCCCACAGTTTGGTACAACACCTGCAGTACTTACACATCTGCACATACCCACAGTGTGGTACATCAGCTGCAGCAGTTACAGATCTGCACACATCCACATTCTGGTACAACAGCTGCAGTACATACACACATCTGCACAGAAAGACAGTGCTGTGTAATCCTATAGTATATAAAAATAAATGTCACACTCCCCCATTTTGGTCCAACACCTGCAGTACTTACACAGCTGCACACTCCTACATTGTGGTATCATACCTGCAGTACTTACACATCTGCACACAGCAACAGTCATTTACAACACCAACAGAACTTATACAACTGCTCACATCCACAGTCTGGTACAACACCTGCAGTACTTACACATCTTCACACTCCCACAATGTGGTGCATCAACTTCAGTAGTTGCACATCTGCAGACACCCACAGTGTGGTACAACAACTGCAGTACATAAACATTTGCACACAAAGACAGTCTGAAGCAACTCCTATAGTATTTAAAAATACAGTATGCACACTGACACAGTTTGGTACAACATCTGCAGTACTTACACATCTTTAAACACCCACAGATGGATCAACCCCTGCAAAACTTACACATCTGCAAGCACCTACTGTATGCTGCAACACCTGCAGTACTTACACATCTGCACATATTAACAGTCTGGGACAGCACACACCGACAATCTGGTACAAAATCAACAGTACTTATACATCTCTACAAACCCACACTATGGTAAACCACCTGTAGTACTTAACACCTGTACTCACCCACAATGTGGTGCAACACCCAAAGTAATTATACATCTGCACACACCCAGAGTCTGACAAAACAACTGCAGTACTTACACATCTGCACACACCCACAGTGCGGTACAACAACTGCAGTATATAAACATCTGCCAAATCCCCAGTGTGGTGCAACAACTGAAGTCCATACACCTCTGCACGACAGAAATTATGATGCAATTCCTTTAGTATTTAAAAATAAATATGCACTCTCCCACAATTTGGCATAACACCCACAGTACTTACAATGGGGGGTTGGGAGGGTGGCTTAATGGCTAAGGTGTTTGCCTTACAAACACAATGTGCAGAGTTTGAGTCTCACAAGGGATAATTGTCACAGTTTAGTGCAACACCTGCAGTACTTACGCATCTGCACACTCCAACAGTGTCATACAACACCTGCAGTACTTACAAATCTGCAGACACCAGCAGAACTTATAAATCTGCACAAACCCTAAGTCTGATACAACACTGGTAGTACTTACACACCTGCACAGACTCACAGTCTGGTACAACATCTGTAGTACTACCAAATCTGCACCCACGCACAGTCTGGTACAACACATGCCGTACTCCTACTTCTACACACTCCAAAAGTCTGGTACAACACCAGCAGTGCTTACACATCTGCACACACACACACACACACACACACACACACACACACATATACACACACATGCAGTCTGGTTCAACACCTGCAGTAATTGCACATCTGTATACATCCACAGTACTACCACATTTGCCCACACCCACGATCTAGTACAAAACCAGCAGTACTTATACACCTGCACAAACCCTCAGTCTGTACAACACCTGTAGTACTTACACACCTGCACTCACCCACAGTTTGGTGCAGCACCTGCAGTAATTATACTTCTGCACACACCCAGAGTCTGACAAAACAACTGCAGTACTTACACATCTGCACACACACACACACACACACACACACACACACACACACACACACACACACACATACACTGAGGTACAATAACTGCAGTACTTATACATCTGCCAAATCCCCAGTGTGTACAAAAACAGCAGTAAATAGACCTCTGCACAGACAGAACTTATGATGCAACTCCTTTAGCATTTAAAAATAAATATGTACACTCCCACAGTTTGACACAACACCTGCAGTACTTGCATATTTGCACACACCCACAGTATGGAACATCAGCTGCAGCAGTTACATATCTGCACACACCCACAGTGTGGTACAACAGATGCAGTACATACACATCTGCACAGAAAGAGAGTGGGATGCAACTCCTATAGTACTTACAGAAAAATCACACTCTCACAGTTTAGTACACCTGCAGTACTTAAACATCTGCAGACACCCACAGTAATTTACAACACCAGCATAACTTATAAATCTGCACAAACCTTAGGTCTGATACAACACCAGTAGTACTTACACACCTGCACACACTCACAGTCTGGTACAATATGTGCAGTACTAATAAATCTGTACCCATGCACAGTCTGGTAGAACTCATGCAGTACTGCTAAATCTACACACATCCACAGTCTGTTAAAACACCACCAGTGCTTACACATCTGCACACACACACGTCTGCTTACACCTACAGTCTGGTACAACACCTGCAGTACTTACACATCTGAAGATACCTGCAATCTGGTACAACACCTGCAGTATATACAAATCTGCAAATACTAATAGTCTGTTACAACACCTGCAGTATA
Source organism: Protopterus annectens (assembly GCF_019279795.1). NCBI lineage: Eukaryota > Metazoa > Chordata > Ceratodontiformes > Protopteridae > Protopterus > Protopterus annectens. The sequence continues at coordinate 1,668,207,118 of NC_056741.1, read as the reverse complement.
ATCACATTTCAAACAAGCACAATTTGGTACCACACCAGCAGTACTTATATATCTGCACAGACCCTAAGTCTGGTACAACACCTGTAGTACTTGCACACCTGCATTCACTCACAGTCTGGTACAACACCTGCAGTACTTTCACATCTGCACACACCCAGAGTCTGGCACAAGACCTGCAATACTGCCACTTCTACAGACACATACAGTCTGGTACACCACCTGCAGTACTGCCACATCTGAACACAACTACAGCCTGGTACAAAACCTGCAGTACTGCCTCATCTGCAAACACCCAGGGTCGGGTACAACACCTTCAATACTTACACATGCACACACGCCAATGGCCTGGTATAAAATCTGCAGTACATATACATCCGTGCAGCCCTGCAGTCTGGTACAAGACTTGCAGTATTTCCACATCTCCGCAGTCTGATATATCTCCTAACGTACTGCCACATCTGCACACACCCAGAGTCTGGAACAACATTTACAGTATGCCATACCTGCAAACACTCAGAGTAAGGTACAACACCTGCAGTACTGTCACATCTGGATACACCCACATTCTAGTAAAACACATGCAGTACTGCCACATCTGCACACACCCACAATGTAGCACAAAACATGCAGTATTGCCACATCTGCACACACCAACAGTCTGGTGCAGCTCCTGCAGTACTTACAAATTGCACACTCTAGTAAAACACCTGAAGTACTGACACATCGGCACACACCCACAGTCTAGCACAAAACATGCAGTGCTGCCACATCTGCACACACCAACAGTCTGGTGCAGCTCCTGCAGTACTTACAAATTGCACACTCTGGTAAAACACCTGAAGTACTGAAACATCTGCACACACCCAGAGTTTGGTACAACACATGCAGTACTGCCAGATCTGCTTGCACTCACAATCTGGTACAAAAAGTGCAATACTTCCACATCTATACCCACCCACAGTCTGGAACAAATCATACAGTACTTCCACATCTTCACACACCCACAGTCTGATACATTACCTGCAGTACCTACACATTTAAAGACACCCACAGTCTGGTATAACACCTGCAGTACTGCCACATTTGCACACATCCACAATCTGGTATAGCACAAGCAAAACTTACACATCTGCACAAACCTTAAGTCTGGATGAAACACCTGTAGTACTTATACACCTGCACACCCCCACTGTATGGTAGAACATGTGCACTACTGACACATCTATACCCACCCACTCCCACACTCTGGTACAATACATACAGTACTGAACACACCCACAGTCTGGTACAATACCTGGAGTGCTTCCACATCTGTACCCTCCCACAGTCTCATACAAAACATACAGTACTGCCACATATGCATACATCCACAATCTGGTACCACACCAGCAAAGCTAATAAATCTGCACAAACCCTAAGTCGGTACAACACCTGTAGTACCTATACAATTGCACACACCCACAGTCTTGTACAACACTTGCAGTACTGCCACATTTACCTACAGATCAACACACACCCACAATCTGGAAAAAAAAAACATCAGTACTACCACATTTGAAGACACAAACATTCTGTCATTCTGTTACAAAACTGGCAGTACTTACACATCTGCACCAAGCCTCAGTCTGGAAGAACCCCTGTAGTACTTACACACCTGCACTTCCCCACAGTCTCATGCAACACCAGCAGTACTTACACATCTGCACACACCCAGAGTGATGTACAACTGCAGAACTTGCACATCTGCACACACCCATGGTGTGGTACAAAAACTGCAGTACACACGCCTCTGCACAGACAGAAAGTCTGGTGCATCTCCTGTAGTATTTAAAAATAAATATGCACACTCCCACATTTTGGTAACACCTGCAGTACTTGCACATCTGCAAACAGCCACAGTCTGGTACAGCACCTGCAGTACTTACAAATCTGCACATATCCACCGTGCGGTACAATACCTACAGTATAGACATATCTGCACACTCCCACAGTCAGGGTCAATACCTGATGTATTTGCAGTTCCCTACTACTCACAGTCTAGTAAAACACCTGCAGCACTGCCACATCTGCACTCACCCAGAATTTGGCTCAACACCTGCAGTAATGCCACATCTGCACACACAGTCTGGTACAATATCTGCACTACTTGCACATCTGCATACATCCACAGTGTGGTACAACACAAGCAGTACCTATATATCTGCACAAACCATTAGTCTGGTACAACACCTATAGTACTAATACACCTGCACTCAGCCACAGTCTGGCACAACAGCTATAGTACTGCTGCATCTGTGCACACCCACAGTCTTGTACACCATGTGCAGTACTACCACATCTGTACCCACCAACAGTTTGGTAGAACATATGCACTACGTGCACATCTGCACACATCCACTATGTGGTACAACACTGGCAGTACTTATTTATAGCTGCACTCACCTACAGTCTGATACAGTACCTGTAGTAGTTACACATCTGCATACACCCACATTCTTTTACAACACCTGCAATACTTACACATCTGCACACACACAAAGTCTGACAACACATCTGCAGTACTTACACATCTGCACAAACCCAGAATGTGGTATATCAGCTGATCTACTTAGACATTTGCACACACTCACAGTGTGATACAACAGCTGCAATACACACACATCTACACAGAAAGACAATGTGGTGAAAATCCTACAGTATTTAAATGTCACACTCCCAAAGTTTGGTACAGCACATGCAATAATTACAAAGCTGCACTCTCCTACATTGTGGTATGATACCTGTAGTACTTACACATCTGCACACAGCAACAGTCATTTACATCACCAACATAACTTATACATCTGCTCAAACCCACAGTCTGGTACAATACCTGCAGTACTTATACATCTTCACACACCCACAGTGTGGTGCATCAACTGCAGTACTTGCACATCTGCAGACACCCACAGTGTGGGACAACAACTGCAGTACATAAACATTTGCACACTAAGACAGTCTGATGCAACTCCTATAGTATTTAAAAATAAATATGCACACTGCACAGTTTGGTACAACACCTGCAGTACTTACACATCTTTAAATGCCCACAGATTGTTCAAAACCTGCAGTACTTATACATCTGCAAACACCCACTGTCTGCCACAACACCTACAGTACTTGCACATCTGCACATATGCACAATCTGTTACAGAACCAGCAGTACTACTACATTTGACAACACCCACAATCTGGTACAAACCACCAGTTGTTATACACCTGCACAAACCCACAGTCTGGTTCAACACCTGTAGTAGGTACACACCTGCACTCATCCACAGTTTGGTGTGCCTCCTGCACTACTTACACATCTGCAAACACCCACTGTCTGCTGCAAAACCTGCAGTACTTGCACCTCTGCAGATATCCACAATCTGGTACAGCACCAGCAGTACTACCACATTTGACCACACCCACAATCTGGTACAACACTACCAGTACTTATACACCTGCAGAAACCCACAGTCTGGTTCAACACTTGTAGTACTTACACACCTGCACTCACCCATAGTTTGGTGTGACTCCTGCAGTAATTATACATCTGCACACACCCACACTCTAACAAAACAACTGCAGTACTTACATATTTGCACACACCCACAGTGAGGTACAACAACTGCAGTACTTACACATCTGCCAAATCCCAAGTGTGGTACAACTGCAGTACATACACCTCTGCACAGACAGAAATTATGATGCAATTCCTTCAGTATTTAACAATAAATATTCACACTGCCACAGTTTGGCACAACACCTGCAGTACTTACACATCTGCACATACCGATAGTGTGGTACATCAGCTGCAGCAGTTACAGATCTGCATGCACCCACAGCATGGTACAGCAGCTACAGTCCATGGGTTGGGTCAATGTGCTTCAGAGGAATAGTAGTGGTTAAACAGTAAAGTGGTGGGGGGGGGGAATTGGAGAGGAAGTTGTGTAGGTTGTGTAGGTTTTTGGAACTAATACTGACAATAACATCAATGCCTCCAATGAAAGTGCTGATCCATCCTTAACCACCAACCAAAATGAATTTAACAAAACATTGTTCAAATATCGTAAACTTCAACTAGAAATTAGTTATTTACAAGAATGTGTAACTAATGGTTTGGTACCTAAGGGTTTGCACCAATGGAGGTATCCTGTGGGCTTAATTAACAAATCCAACTTGCACCAATGGAGGTATCCTGTGGGCTTAATTAACAAATCCAACTTTCACCATGAACTTATCTGTCTTTTTGACAGACAAGGGTTCGGGTTTCTCGAAACCCTGATTAAACAATACAGTTTGCAGGCTGACATTTTAAAAAGTGAATTGGAAATTTTGGAGCATAAAATAACTTCTGATGTGGACTTTATAAGATATAGATTTGACTATGCTCATAGTTTTTCTTCCATTGACTTTGCCATAACAAGGGCTACTGAAATCAAGAAAAGGAAGATTTTGAGGGATACTAATGAATATGTAAAAGGCATTGCCTATCCCCCGCCTCCAGAGCCAATAAATCCAATAGCAAACCATGAGATTGCTGAGGTGCAACACCCCCTAGTTGAAGACGATAATGATGAGATGGATGACAACACAGTGCAAACTGCTAAGGTGTAGTGAGAGGCTTAGGAATGGTGGAGGTTCACAAAATACAGCATCGGGAAATATTAAAAACTACAATCCTCAGGGCTTTCAGGGAGCTCAGAAATAGCAACCAAACTATCAATAGAATACCAGAGGACAAGGCCAGCAGCAACGGAAGAAACAGAATTGATGCAGTGGATAGTACAAACCCCCACAACTAAACCGTACATCCTAGTAAGTACAGAGGGGGACCTTAAAGTCTATAACTTTACTGACCTACATGTGGACATTAAATTAGTCGACCTACTGTCTAGGGGTCTATCCTTTGTGCCTGATAAGAAAGCCGATTTGACTAAAACCATTGTAGGCTAAAAAACATTTATTCGTAAATTAAACCTGTCAGTTCTTATGGGTAATACTACTACACTAACAAGTGAATTAAACGTTTCTAGCTTATTTAACCCCCCCCCCCCTGCATGCCACAATAGCTCTATTTGAGAGGATTTGTGAGATGGATTTTCGATCTGCTTTATGTGGGGTTAACTCGCCTAGGGGACATGCTAACAACATGTCTTCTGAAGATCATGATTTCTTGCAATTTTTAAAGGCATATAAAGTTAGGCTCATGAAGCCAGATAAAGGAGGTGGGCTCATCTTTATGAATGAAAGTGAATATATATATATAAAACTGCTTACTTATGTAGACAGTGATAGTTATTGTCATGTAAGTCATAATGAAGTTAACATTGCTTATAAAAAAGTGAATGGCACTCTCAATGATTTGTTCTTAGAAGGAAGTATTAGCATGGACACTTTTACAATATTTAACTATGATGATAGCATGGACACATTACAATATTTAACTATGATAGCATGGACACTTTTACAATATTTAACTATGATAGCATCAAGGATACCGGTTCTATTTGGATCACCTAAAATACATAAAAACTTGAATAATCCACCGTTTAGAACAATTGTGGATGGGACTGGATCGATAACATATTCAAGTGCCAAATTTGTGGATAGCAGGTTGAAGCCCATTATTAAGAGCGAACAACAGATATGCCCTGATTCATGGGGGTTCTGTGATGGTATTAATAAACTGGAATATAATGAGAACTATGATTTCTCACAGTGGATATTAAAGATCTGTAAACCATAATACCGCAAGACATAGGATTAGATTGGGTTAGAGTGCTCCTAACACATAAAGGCATAGAGAGCAGGGAAATAAATGTCATAGAAACATTATTGGACCTCATCTTATCCAATAACGCTATGCTCTTTAATGGTGAAATTTACAAACAAAAAACAGGTGTAGCCATGGGGGCACCATGTGGGGGTAGCTTCACTAATTGTGTCATGGCATACTGGGATAAGGAGCTGCTATTCAAGAATTATCTATTCCAACAGCACACCGTTTGGTACACTAGACACCAAGATGATATGTTTTTTATTTGGAATGGGGATGCTAGTACAATTGAAACCTTCATAGAAGATATTACAAAGCTTACAGAATTTTTAGAGTCCACCTTTCAGTTTGCAACAGAGTCCATCAACTTTTTAGATGTGCAGTTGTCTAAAACAGGTCCAATAATAGATATAGGACTGTCATATATAGGAAGCCTACATATTCAAATGCATTCCTGCATTTTTCTAGCAGCCACCCCCTCTATCAGAAAAAAAGCAGTAATGAAGGGGCAGTTAGTAAGAGCTGCTAGGATGGTTTCTTCTGAGGCAGATTTTTAGCAGAATGTAATTTATTGAAGGGCATGTTTTTAAAAAGAGGGTACCCTGAATACTTATTCAATCAAATCTGGGGCATTTTAACCCTATTTTACACAGAGGATACATGGTACCTCAAAATTTTATTGACAATGATGTTACTACACACAACATGATACCTGATTCAGGGCCCATGTTTTTGACAACATATTCACTGAATGCAAAAATGATTTCTAACATTTTATATAAGAATTGGGCCCTAATTTCAGAAGATACCCATATTTGTAAAAAAACTGGATGACCCTCTGCATATAACATACCGACGAGGGCAGAATTTAAAGAATATCCTAGAATTTCAAAGTGAAATAACTAATAGATGTTCTGGCATGTATAAATGTGGTAGATGCCACCAATGCCAACACATTAAAGTTGGGAATAAATTTAATATTAGAGATATAGAATACTTAGTGAGAGGGAAGTATAATTGTGAATCTAAAGAGATTGTCTATGTTGCACTATGTCAGCAGTGCCAATCTTTCTAGTAAAAATGGAATGATCATTGAAACAGAGAATCTATGAGCATATATATAAAATAAGTAAAAAAAAACAACAAATGCTTTAGCTAGGCACACCTTAGAAAATCCCACTCACAAGTTTTTGTTTACTATTCTCCATCAGGAAAAACATAATGCTCGGGGGAGGGGGGTCCTTGGGAGCTGAAACTAGAAGAGAATGAACTTTTGTGGCAGATTCGTACATATGCTCATATTCCCCCGGTCGTAACGAATATGCCTCAATTAAACATATTTTGAAGCTGAAAGCATTAGATAGGTGAAAGTTATATGTTTAGTGAATATTGATTTGTATTTTTTATAAGCTTTAGATTATTTTAAATGCAATATAGTTTGTTAATGTCTTAATATTTTAATGTTTTTGAAATCTAGGTATGATGTGTTCCAGGTTTAAAAAAGAAAAGGTTTTTAAGCAAGGTTTTATGTGTATGACAGGTTTTATGTGTATGACAACTTCAATGTTTGTTTTATGAGTCCCTTCTTAGTTGGACTCATCCAGATTAAAACATTTACATACTTGATTGTTTAATTAAATCAGTGATTAATTAATGAATGTATAAAAACTATAGCATTCTGGGAGACAGATGTCTGAAGAAATCTAAGCATTATTTTAGACAAAAGCGCTAACATTAAAGTCTTGAGAAGATTACAGCTACTTCTTTTTTTGTGTTTACAAGTGTTTTAGTTTTTTTCGTATTTTCTGAGTTTCGTATGGCGAATGGAGCTGTTAGTGACCTCACAGTCCTTATTTTCTCAAGAAGATAACACCATAACAGGAGGTATTACCAATGAGGCGAATGCCATAGGTAATTTGACTGCTTTGGTGCAGCAACTCCTGAACAGAGTTGACACTTTGTCTAGGAAGATTGAAACAAAAGAAAGTAATTCTGTTAGAACAATGGCTGAAAAAGCATCCACTAGCTTAAATGTGAGTGGGCAGGTACTGACTTATCCAAAGTCCAAAAACAGAGGAAGCTCAACACAGCCAAGTGAAGTTTAAAACTTTAATACTGCAGCAAGTAAGTGCTTTCACGTTTCAAGAACGCTTCATCAGACTTATACAACTGCCATAAATTCAAACCATTTAAATACTAACTCAAAACATAATCAACCAATCAGAAGTATAGACTAATTAATACAAAATTTATGCTAAGAATCACATAACTATAAACCTGTTGTATATGAATATGTCATAGAGATGCATTCAAAAATATGTATATATATATATATATATATATATATATATATATATATAAAAAAAACACAGAATCGCAATCAAAAATACATACTATATCTGTTACATTTCATCTTGTGTTCAATATATTATGTAGAACATAACATGAGTCTCAATCAAGAATATAAATTAAATTAGTTAATACGAAAATTAACATATGCTGAAAAACACAAACTACAAACCTCTTGCATATGAATATTTCATAAAAACATTCAGAAATACATATATATAAAAACATTTAAAAACATACTATGTTCATATTCTGTCACATTATATCCTGTGTTCACTATATTAAGTTGAAGCTCAATGTGTGTATGGACGTGCTGCCAAGAATGGCTTTAATGTTATACGTTCATTCAGACCATGTCCTTTGTGTCCTTGTAATCTTAGGATCCATTTATTTTCTCTTTCTTCTGTATAGTTTCTGATATTTCCTAACCTATTTGATTTTCTTATTAGTTCTAACACCGTGAACTTAAACTTGTGTGATGTACCTTGTTGTAAGACATGACTAGCTAAAGCGTTGGATTCATTTTCTTTATGTATTGCATATATGTGCTCCCTGACACGTTCTCTTAAACTTCTATTAGTCATGCCCACATAGAAGCATGAACAGGTCTGGCATATAGCAATGTATATGATGTCTCTCGATTTGCAATCAGCATAGAAATTCATATTATAGATTTTACCAGTATCAGGATGTTCAAAATTATTTCTACTCTTTGTGAATCAAATTGTTTTCCCTTATCATAATCTTCCTTATGCCGGCAAATTTGTGCAATTTCTTTTTCTTAAGGTTATTTTCCAAAATAGAGATTTCTTTAGATAATTTGCCAAGACAACCCTGAAAACTAGCCTCATGTTCAAACCGTTTCAGGTTGTTACATGTTTTTTCTACTTCAATAATATTACTCTGTATTGTTCTCTCATAGAAAGAGGCCAAAATGTTAACTCTAATCATGGCAGCCTCCTGTTGTGCTTGTTGCCAATCTTTCAACAGAGTTTCATCCGGTGTGCCCACTAGTGGTTGGATTTTACATCTCAATCCTCTAGGGGATATATTCTGTATTTGGTAAGCTTTAAACAATTTACTGTGCCAAATGTTTGTTCTAAGCATCTTAATTTGTTTACCTAATTGAAAGAATAAGTTTTCGCAACCGTCAACTGGATCCATGATTACCAAATCCACCTTTTCTGTATGTTCAGTTCCTATGCCAAAAATGTTTGTCATCCTTGTCGGAGCATAAACCAGATAACAATTTACTGAGATCCATGACAATAAGTTGCAATGAACCGGAGGAAGAAGATATAAAAAATAAAAAATAAAATGAACCCTGAAAAGATTCTTTTATTCTTAAGGGTTGAATTGGCAAATCACGAATAAGTCCAAAACAGAAAATCACAATCAGAGTCACAAAGAAGTTGAAGCCAGAATAAATGGCAAATGTAACCCTATATATAGGGAATAATTAACCCTAGCACCAAGGCAAAATGCTATACAGACCAAAAGTCAAAGGCCTGTAATGTCTAAAATGCAATGTTCTGAGTAATGCACAACCTACAGTTGTTCAGAGGTGGCTAAATCCATATGGAGTATACCAATATGTAATGAATTTAAGCCAGACACACTTATGCACCTTATTTAAATCAGATAACAATATTAAGAAATCAATAATTGTTCAATACAGTCCTCAGATGAAATTGTTATCAAAGGTATAAATGTACAGATGATTATTGTCAGCACTGTATACCCAGCAATTATTCTAAAAGAAGACCTGAGTGCAACACTGGGCAAACAAAACAAAGGCCTCAAGATATGTGACCAATATTGACTCAAATGTAAAACAAAACATGAATCAGTAGGAACAGGTTGGCATGATATCCTAAATACCAAAGAAAATAGGTGGATCATTAAACTTGGGGGGCTTTTCCCTCCTGGATTAAATGATAAATTATAATTTGTAATTAACCATCACTTGCATTACGTTTATGTACTTATTTCTTATCAGGTTGCATTGCTTAGGTTTTTGCATTTCAGCTCATTTTAGGATACTGTGGCTGGTATTCAACACCAGAATTCTTATAACCTGACTTTTGTTTCGGGTTTATTTTTGGGCATTTACCCTTTATTGTATGTTTTTTATTAAGTTTGTTTATTATCATTGATATACCAGTATACTGTGACTCATAGGATTTTTCATTATAATCTGGAGATATGCATGCAACTTAGGCAAACTTTTTGTTTACTGAACTATGTATTTTTCAATTACTTTTGCCTTGATTGTATTTTTCAATTACTTTTGCCTTGTTTGCATTTTTGACTTATCAGGAAGTGATGTCATATAGATGCCTTAGAGAACATTATATAAGATGATGACTAAGTGCTTTTTGCTGACTATACTACTGATGAAAGCCTTGCTGCTGAAACCGGTCTAGTTTCAGTTTTATTAAACTACTTTTGAACCTTCCTTGGTGCTGGCCTTTTTTCTGATTTTGGGTCTAACAAGTGCTCTTGCCGTGCACCAGCCTAACTTGCTAGCTCCTATACACTACATTTGTTTTATGAGTCCCTTCTTGGTTGGACTCATCCAGCTTAAAACATTTACATACTTGATTGTTTAAATCAGTGGTTAATTACTGAATGCATAAAAACTATAGCATTCTGGTAGAGGGATGTCTAAAGAAGTCTAAGCATTATTTTAGACGAAAACGCTAACATTAAAGTCTTGAGAAAATTACAGCTACTTTGTTTTTTGTGTTTTTTTTTTGTATTTTCTGAGTACATACACATCTGCCAAATTCCCAGTGGGGTGCAACTGCAGTACATACACATCTGCACAGAATGAAATTATGATGCAACTCCTTTATTATTTAAAAACAAATATGCACACTCCCATTGTTTGGCACAACACCTGCAGCATTTACACATCTGCACATACCCACAATGTGGTACATTAGCTGCAGCAGTTACAGATCTTCATACACCCACAGTGTCGTACAACAGCTGCAGTACATAGACATCTGCACAGAAACACAGTGTGGTGTACATCCTATAGTATATAAAAATAAATGTCACACTGCCACATTTTGGTACAACACCTGCAGTACTTACACAGTTGCACTCTCCTAAATTGTGGTTTCGTACCTGCAGTACTTGCACATCTGCACACACCCACAATTATTTACAACACCAGCAGAATTTATACATCTGCTCAAACCCACAGTTTGGTACAACACCTGCAGTCCTTACACATCTTTACACACCCACGGTCTTTTACAATATCTGCAGTATTTACACATCTGAACAAACCCACAGTGAGGAGTATCAAACTGCAGTACTTGCACATCTGTAGACACGCACACTGTGGTACAACTGCAGTACATAAACATTTGCATACAAAGACAGTCTGATGCAACTCCTGTAGTATTTAAAAATAAATATGCACACTGACACAGTCTGGTACACCTGTGGTACTTACACACCTGCACTCACCCACAATTTGGTGCAACACCTGCAGTAATTATACATCTGCACACACCCAGAGTCTGACAAAACATTTGCAGTACTTACAAATCTGAACACACCCACAGTGAGGTACAACAACTGCAGTACTTAAACATCTGCCAAATCCCAAGTATGGTGCAACAACTGTAGTCCATATTTCTCTGTACAGACAGAAATTACGATGCAACTCCTTTTGTATTTAAAAATAAATACGCCCACTCCTTCAGTTTGGCGCAACACCCGCAGTACTTGCACATCTGCACACACCCACAGTGTGGTAAATCAGCTGCAGTAGTTACAGATCTGCACACACCCACAGTGTGGTATAATAGCTGCAGTACACACACATCTGCAGAGAAAGAGAGAGGGATGCAACTCCTATAGTGTCTACAAATAAATATCACACTTTCACAGTTTAGTGCAACACCTGCAGTACTTGCACATCTGCACATTCCTACAGTGTGGTACAACACCAGCAGAACTTATAAATTTGCACAAACCCTAAGTCTGCTACAACACCAGTAGTACTTACACACCTGCATGCACACAGTCTGGTACAACATAAGTAGGTTCATAGGTTCATAGGTTTATACTAGGCTATCTGCCCTAAGGCATTTATAAGCCTAGCCCAAATTTTTGTGGCTTACGCCACCCCTTATATGAAAAAATACTGTGCCCATTAGTTTGTTGTGCCTCTGTCCAGCAGTGACACAGAGATGATTCCAGGGGTAAACCTACGATCTCCCATCCACAGGTCAAGATTTCTCTTGAACAGAGCCAGCGAGGTGCTCTGCCTCACATGGACCGGGATTTTATTCCACAGCATAGGGAGTCTCTGAGTGATAAATCTATCCCTCCAGCACGTCCTATTTATATCCGTGCTAAGGTTTAAGTTGCTTGCTCTAGTGGTTTTGGTGGATTTGGATTTTTTGAGGTGGAGCATGTCCATTAATTCTGGGTTGGACATGGCCTTGTATGTCAGGCACATGTCACCTCTGAGCAGACGGTATGTGACTGAACAGAGCTGGAGTTTCTTCAATCTGGCAGCATATGACAGATTTTGGAGTCCCTTTATCCTTTTGGTGAGGAACTTTTGGGATCTCTCCAATTGCTGCAGATGTCGGATGAGATACATCCCAAATGGGGCATTGTACTCGATCATTGGTCTGATAAGTGAAGAGTACAGGGGAACAATGACCTCACTAGATCTGGATGTGACTCCCTTCATGATCAGGTGGGCAATGTAGAAGGTCTTTCTAACCACTTTAGCAACGTGAGTGTCAAAAGAAAGGCCACTGTCAACCTGGGTCCCCAGGTCCCTGATAACCTCTTCTGTGCTTAGTGGATTGCCACCTATATGGTAGCTTGGGGTTACCTTGTTTTTCCCGAAGGGTATGACTATACATTTTTGGCGTTTAACTTCAGGCCATGGCTCTGGCACCAGCTATCTGTTTCCGTGAGTCCCTTCTGAAGGATATCCGTGTCCGATGCACTTTCCACTATGGCGCCCAGTTTGCAGTTGCCTGCAAACTTTGTCAGCCAAAGTCTTCCCATGTTGGCCTGTACTTCTGAGAAGTAGATGCCGAACAATAGGGCCCAAGGACCGAGCCCTGTGGGACACCACTTGTGACCGGCTTGGAGTCTGACATAGCGCCAGCAACTCTAACCCTGTGGGTTCTGTCCTTAAGCCAGTTTGCAACCCATCTTGTGACATATGGGTTTACATTTAAGCTGGTAAGTTTTTCTACAATACCCGAGTGGGGTATTGTGTCAAAAGCCTTTGCAAGGTCAAGGTAGGCTGTATGGACTGCCTTTCCCTCATCAATGGCCTTGGTGACTGTTTCAAAGAAGTCGACCAAGTTCAAAAGGCATGATCTTCCCTTGACGAAGCCAAACTGGGTTGGGTCCAATGTCTGCAAGTCCCCTATATCTTTGTTTATGAGCTCCATTATGATCCTCTCCATAGCTTTGCAGACTAAACTTGTTAAGCTTATGGGGCAGTAATTACCAGGGTCTGTAGAGGCACCGCCTTTGTGGAGTGGGACCACAGTTGCCGTACGCCACTCCTTGGGCACGTATCCTGTGGTAAGGCTGAGATTAAACAGCTGCCTTATGTGCGGGTTTAATTCCTCATTTAGCTCGTGTAGCACACAGCCGGGGACACCATCCGGTCCCATTGATGCTGTGTTTTTAGGTTTAGAGAGAGCAGCTTTCACCTGCACATTTGAGATGTCTGGGAGGCTACACTCCACTGGGATAGTTATCTCTCCTTTAGGGGGGAAAGGCGGGTGAAGTTTGCACTGAACCTGTCTGCCAGTATGTTGGCAATATCTGTGGGTTTAGTGATTTTTGTATCATTTTGGACTAATTCTGAGCATATCTGGGAGTTTCCACCCAGGTTCCTAACATAGCTGAAAAAGGCCTTATGATTGTCCTTTGAATCCATGGCAATTTTTCTCTCAAAATTGGCCTTAGTTGATTTTATGAGTGCTCGTATTTTTTTACTAATAATGATCAGGGGTGACTTCCCTTTTATGGATTTTGTTCTATCATGTAATAGCTTTCTCCTCTTATTGTAAAGTTTGTTAATGGCTGGGGTCCACCAGACTGGACGTTTGCCCTTTGTGGAAAGAGTCTTGGTTTTATTTGGGATTGCCTGATCCATGCAGTCCTGGAGGTGTTCATAGAAGGCATTTGTAAGGGCTTCCAGCTTGGGTTGTGGTTTCCACTGGCTCAGGGGCCTTGAAGGATACCACACCAGTCTTGAGTAGTGTGAAGTTTGCTTTAGAGAAGTTCTTCACTGTGGTCTTTTTTGTTTGGGGTGGGGGTGGGATGTGGATTTCCAGTGAGATTAGTTTATGATCAGATCTCACCAATGAGGGATATACTTCCGGTGTGGAGCATTTTGTCCCCATGTTTGTGATAATGAGATCTAGTATATTTTCTCCTCTCATGGGAACAGTGACTAGCTGTTCCATGGCATTTGAATTTATGAACTCCAGGAACTGTTGGGCTAGAAAGTTAGGACTTGAGTAATGTTCCCAGTCTATATTCGGGTAGTTGAAGTAGTACTACCAAATCTGCACCCATGCACAGTCTGGTACAACACATGCTGTACTCCTACTTTTACACACTCCAAAAGTCTAATACAACACTAGCAGTGCTTACACATCTGCATGCACACACACACAGTCTGGTATAACACCTGCAGTACTTGCACATCTGCACACATCCACAGTCTGGTACAGCACCAACAGTACTACCACATTTGCCCACACCCACAATCTGGTACAAAACCAGCAGTACTTATGCACCTGCACAATCTCTCAATCTGTACAACACTTGTACTACTTACACACCTGCACTCACCCACAAGTTGGTGCAGCACCTTCAGTAATTATACATCTGCACACACCCAGAGTCTGACAAAACAACTGCAGTATTTACACACACACACACACACACACACACACACACTGAGGTACAGTAACTGCAGTATGTACACATCTGCCAAATCCCCATTGTGTACAACAGCAGCAGTAATTAGACCTCTGCACAGACAGAAATTATGATGCAATTCCTTTAGTATTTAAAAATAAATATGCACACTTCCACAGTTTGGCACAACACCTGCAGTACTTACACATCTGCACACACCCACAGTGTGGAACATCAGCTGCAAACATTAGAGATCTGCTCACACCCATAGTATGGTACAACAGATACAGTACATACACATCTGCACAGAAAGACAGTGGGATGCAACTCCTATAGTACTTGCAAATAAATATAACACTCTCACAATTTAGTACAACACCTGCAGTACTTACACATCTGCAGACACCCACAGTCATTTACAGCACCAGCAGAACTTATAAATCTGCACAAACCCTAAGTCTGATACAACACCGGTAGTACTTGCACACCTGCACACACTCACAGTCTGGTACAATATGTGCAGTACTACCAAATCTGTACCCATGCACAGTCTGGTAGAACTCATGCAGTACTGCTAAATCTATACACACTGACAGTCTGGTACAACCCCACCAGTGTTTATACATCTGCACACACACAAATGCAGTCTGGTACAGCACCAGCAGTACTACCACATTTGCCCATACCCACAATCTGGTAAAATACCAGCAGTACTTGTACACCTGCACAAACCCTCAGTCTGTTGCAACACCTGTAGTACTTACACACCTGCACTCACCCACAGTTTAGTGCAGCACCTGCAGTAATTATACATCTGCACACACACACACAGTTTGATAAAACAATTACAGTGCTTACACATCTGCCAAATCCCTAGTGCGGTACAACAACGGCATTTCATACACCTGTGCAGAGACAGAAATTCTGATGCAACTTCTTTAGTATTTTAAAATAAATATGCACACTCTCACAGTATGGCACAAAACTTGCAGCACTTACATATCTGCACACACCCACAGTGTGGTACATCAGCTGCAGTAGTTACAGATCTGCCCCCACCCACAGTGTAGTACAACAGCTGCATTTCATAAACATCTGCACAGAAAGACAGTGGGATGCAACTCCTATACTGTTTACAAATAAATATCACACTCTCAAAGTTTAGTACAACACCTGCAGTGCTTACACATCTGCACACTCCCACAGTGTGGTATGACACCTGCAGTACTTACTCATCTGCAAACACTCACAGTCATTTACAACAGCAGCAGAACTTGTAAATCTGCACAAACTTTAAGTCTAATACAACACCGGTAGTACTTACACACCTGTGCACTCCCACAGTCTGGAACAGCATGTGCAGTACTACCACATCTGTACCCATGCACAGTCTTGGACAACACCTACAGTACTGCTACAGCTACACACACCCAAAGTCTGGTACAACACCTGCAGTACTTGCACATCTGTACACATCCACAATCTGGTACAGCACCAACACTACTACCATATTTTCCCACACCAACAATCTGGTACAAAACCAGCAGTACTTATGCACCTGCAAAAACCTCAGTTTGGTACAACACCTGTAGTACTTACACACCTGCACTCATGCATAGTTTAGTGCAACACCTGCAGTAATTATACATCTGCACACACCCATAGTCTTAGAAAACAACTGCAATACTTACACATTTACACACACAGTGAGATACAACAACGGCATTACTTTCACAACTGCCAAATCCCTAGTGTGGTACTACAACTGCAGTACATACACCTCTGCACAGACAGAAATTATGATGCAACTGCTTTAGTATTTAAAAATAAATATGCACACTCCCACAGTTTGGCACAACACCTGCAGTACTTACACATCTGCAAACAGCCATAGTCTGGTACAGCACCTGCAGTACCTACACATCCACAGTCTGGTACAATACCTACAGTATCAACACTTCTGCACACTTCCACCGTCTGGTACAATACGTGCTGTAATTACAATTCTCCCACTACCCACAGTCCAGTACAACACCTGCAGCACTGCACATCTGCACACACGCAGAATTTGGCACAACACCTGCAGTACTGACAGATCTGTGCACACTCACAGTCTGGTACAACGTGCAGTATTTACATATCTGTACCCACCCACAGTCTGGTATAACACATGCAATACTGCCACATCTGCACACACCTACAGTCTGGTACAACACCTGCAGTACTTACACATCTGAAGACACCTACAATCGAGTACAACACCTGCAGTACAATCACATTCCGAACAACCACAATGTGGTACCACACCAGCAGTACTTACATATCTGCACAAACCCTAAGTCTGATACAACACCTGTAGTACTTGCACACTTGCATTCACTCACAGTCTGGTACAACACCTGCAGTACTTAAACATCTACACACACTCAGAGTCTGGTACAACACCTGCAATACTGCCACTTCTACAGACACATGCAGTCTGGTACACCACCTACAGTACTGCCACATCTGAACACAACTCCAGCCTGGTACAAAACCTGCAGTATTGCCACATCTGCAAACACCCAGGGTCTGGTACAACACTTTCAGTACTTACACATGCACACACACCAATGGCCTGGTATAAAATCTGCAGTACTTATCTTTGCAACCCTGCAGTCTGGTACAAGACCTGCAGTATTTATACATCTCCACACATCCACAGTCTGATATAACTCCTAACATACTGCCACATCTGCACACACCCAGAGTCTGGTACAACATTTGCAGTACTGCCATACCTGCACACACTCAGAGTAAGGTACAACACCTGCAGTACTGTTATATCTGCACACACCCACATTCTAGTAAAACACATGCAGTACTGCCACATCTGCACACACCAACAGTCTGGTGCAGCTCCTGCAGTACTTACAAATTGCACACTCTGGTAAAACACCTGAAGTACTGACACATCTGCACACACCTAGAGTTTGGTACAACACATGCAGTACTGCCAGATCTGCTTGCACTCACAGTCTGGTACAAAAGGTGCAGTACTTCCACATCTGTACCCACCCACAGTCTGGAACAAAACATGCAGTACTTCCACATCTGCACACACCCACAGTCTGGTACATTACCTGCAGTACTTACACATTTGAAGATACCCACGGTCCGATATAACACCTGCAGGACTGCCACATTTGCACACATCCACAATCTGGGATAGCACCAGCAAAACTTACACATCTGCACTACACCCGTAGTACTTACACACCTGCACACACCCACTGTATGGTACAACATGTGCACTATTGACACATCTATAGCCACCCACTCCCATAGTCTGGTACACCCACAGTCTGGTACAACACCTGGAGTGCTTCCACATCTGTACCCATTCACAGTCTCATACAAAAGATACAGTACTGCCACACATGCATACACCCACAATCTGGTACCACACCAGCAAAGCTAATACATCTGCACAAATCTGGCATGGCTTAGTGGTAAATCACTTTGTTTATGGTGTGCAGGGTCCTGGGTTTGAGCCTTGCAGAGGCTGTTAAGGGGTGGGAGGATGACATAATGGTTAAGGTGTTTACCTTAAAGACACAGGGTTTGATTCTCACATGGGGTAACTGGCTAGGCTTCAAATGGCCCAAAAAGGGCAGTTAGCCTAGTACTAATCTATGAACCTGTGAACAAACCCTAAGTCAGTACACCTGTAGTACCTACACAATTGCACACACCCACAGTCTTGTACAACACCTGCAGTACTGACACATTTACCTGCAGATCAACACACACCCACAATCTAGGAAAAAAACATCACCACATTTGAAGACACAAACATTATGTTACAAAACCGGTAGTACTTACACATCTGCACCAACCCTCAGTTTGGAAGAACCCCTGTAGACTACTTACACACCTGCACTTACTCCCAGTCGCATGCAACACCGGCAGTGCATACACATCTGCACATACCCAGAGTCTGAAAAAACACCTGCAGTACTTATACATCTAAACAAACCCACAGTGATGTACAACTGCAGTACTTACACATCTGCACACACCCACAGTGTGGTACACCAACTGCAGTACACACGCCTCTGCACAGACAGAAAGTCTGGTGCATCTCCTGTAGTATTTAAAAATAAATATGCACACTCCCACATTTTGGTAAAACACCTGCAGTACTTGCACATCTGCAAACAGCCACAGTCTGGTACAGCACCTGCAGTATTTACACACTGGCACACATCCACCATAAGGTACAATACCTACAGTATAGACATTTCTGGGCACTCCCACAGTCTGGTTCAATACCTGCTGTATTTACACTTCCCCACTACTCACAGTCTAGTACACCTGCAGCACTGCCACATCTGCACTCTCCCAGAATTTGGTTCAACACCTGCAGTAATGCCACATCTGCACACACAGTCTGGTACGATATCTGCACTACTTGCACATCTGCATACATCCACAGTGTGGTACAACCCGAGCAGTACCTATACATCTGCACAAACCCTCAGTCTGGTACAACACCCACAGTACTAATATATCTGCATTCAGCCACAGTCTGCTACAATAGCTGTAGTACTGCTACATCTGTGCACACCCACAGTCTTGCACACCATGTGCAGTACTACCACATCTGTACCCATCAACAGTTTGGTAGAACATATGCACTACTTGCACATCTGCACACATCCACTATGTGGTACTATACCAGCAGTACTTATACAGCTGCATTCACCTACAGTCTGATACAGTACCTGCAGTAGTTACACATCTGCACACACCCATATTCTTTTTCAACACCTGCAATACTTACACATCTGCACACACCCAGAGTCTGACACTACACCTGCAGTACTTACACATCTGCACACACCCAGAATGTAGTAGATCAGTTGATCTACTTAGACATCTGCACACACTCACAGTGTGATACAACAGCTGCAGTACACACACATCTACACAGAAAGACGATGCAGTGCAAATCCTACAGTATTTAAAAATAAATGTCACACTCCCACAGTTTGGTACAGCACATGCAATACTTACAAAGCTGCACTCTCCTACATTGTGGTATGATACCTGCAGTACTTAAAGATGTGCACACACCCACAGTCATTTACAACACCCACAGAACTTGTACATCTGCCCAAACTGACAGTCTGGTACAACACCTACAGTACTTACACATCTTCACACACACACACACAGTCTTTTACAATACCTGCAGTACTTTCACATCTGCACAAACCCACAGTGTGGTGCATCAAATGCAGTACTTGCACATCTGCACACACACAGATTGTGGTACAACAACTTCAGTACATAAACATGTGCACACAAAGACAGTCTGATGCAACTCCTATAGTATTTAAAAATAAATGTACTCACAGACAAAGTTTGGTACAACACCTGCAGTACTTAACACATCCACAGTTGGTTCAACAGTTGCAGTACTTACATGTCTGCAAACACCCACCATCTGCTACAACAGCTGCAGTACTTACACATATGCACATCCATGTAGCCTGGTACTACACCAGTAGTACTGCCAATCTGCATACACCCACAGTCTGATGTAACTCCTTCAGTACTTACATGCCTGCACGCACCCAGATTCTTGTATAACATTTGCAATACTGCCACTTCTACACAAAAACACATTATTGAACAACACTTGCACTACTGTCATATTGGCACACACCCACAGACTGATAAAACACTTGTTGTATTGCCACAGTTCACCTATCCAATCTCTGCTACAGCACCTAAAGTAATGCCAAAGATGTGCCTGTGCACAGACTGGTACAACAGTTGTGATGCTGCCACAGATGTAGTGTCCCACAGTCTGGTATAACTTATGAAATACTGTCACCTCTGTGCATACCCAAAGTGTAGTACAACACCTGCAGTTTTTACACTTTTGCACACACCTTCAGTCTGATACATCAGCTATAGTACTTACACATCTGCATACTCAGAGTCTTCTACAACAGCTGCAGTACAACCACATCTGCACATATCCACAGTGTAGTACAAAACCCAGAGTTGAGCAGAACAACTACAGTATTGCCACATCAGCACATACCCACAGTCTGTTAAAACACCTGCAATACTGCCACATCAGCAGACACCCATAGTCTTGTACAACACATGCAGTTTTGCAAAATATGTAAGCACCCTCAGTCTGGTTAAACACTTGCAATACTTACAAGTCTGAGCACACCCACAATTTGGAACAGTATTTGCAGTACCACCACATTTGCAGACACCCACAAACTGTAAAAACACCTGTAGTACTGCCACAGTTCATCTATCCAGTCTCTGTTACACCACTTACAGTATTGCAAAAGATGTGCCCATGCACAGTCTGGTACAACAATTGTGGTGATGACACAGATGTAAAGTCACACAGTGTGATACAACTCCAGCAGTACTGCCACATCTGCATCCACCCACATTCTGGTACAGCACCTGCAATACTTACACATCTGCACACCACAGCAGTCTGGTACGGCACCTGCACTACTGACAAATCTTCATTCATGCAGTCTGATATAATTCCTATAGTGCTGCTACATTTGCAAACACCCGCGGTCTGATATAATGCCTATAGTGCTGCTACATCTGCACACACCCAAGGTCTGGCACAACACCTGCAGGACTGCCACTTGTACACACACCTGCAGTCTGGTACAATGCCTGCAGTACTGACACATCGGAACACAACTACAGTCTGGTACAAAACCTGCAGTACTGCCACATTTGCAAACACTCAGGGTCTGGTACAACACCTTCAATACTTACACATGTACACACACAAGTGGTCTGGTATAAAATCTGCGGTATTTACACATCTGTGCACCCTTGCAGTCTGGCACAACAGCTGCAGTGCTGCCACATCTCCACACACTCACAGTCTGATATAACTTCTACAGTACTGTCATGCTTGCACACACCCACAGACTGGTAAAACACCTGCAGTACTGCCACAGTTCACCTATCCAGTCTCTACTACAGCACCTACAGTACTGCCAAAGATGTGTCCATCCACAGTCTGGTACAACTATTGTGGTGCTGCCACAGATGTAACATCCCCCATTCTGATATAACTCATGCAGTACTGCCTCATTTGCACATACCTATAGTCTGGTACAACACCTGTAGTGCTTACACATTTGCACACACCTACAGTACGATACAATGGCTAGAGTACTTACACATCTGCACAAACCGAGTCTTGTACAACACCTGCAGTACAGCCACATCTGCACACATCAACAGTGTTGTACAAAACCTGCAGTACTGCCACATGCACTCACACCCACAACTGGGTAAAAAACAGCACTACTGCCACATTTTTCACACACCCATAGCTTGGTACAACATCTGAATTACTTACACATCTGTACACAACAGAGTTGGGTACAACACCTGCTGTACTGCCACACCTGCATACATCCACAGTGTGGTAACACACTTGCAGTTCCACTACATCTGTACCAACAAACAGTCTGATACACTTGGAATACGTCCAAACCTGAGCACATCCACAATTTGTTTAATATCTGCAGTACTACCACATCTGCACACATCCACAGACTGGTAAAACACCTGTAGTACTGCCACAGTTCACCTATCCAATCTCTGTTACAACACCTATAGTGCTGCCAAAGATGTGCCCATGAACACTCTGGTACAATAGTTGTGGTGCTGCCACAGATGTAACGTCCCACAGTCTGATACAACTCCTGCACTACTGCTATATCTGCATCCACCCACAGTCTGGTACAACAATTGCAGTACTTATACATCTGTACATCCCAGCACTCTGGAACAAGACCTGCACTATTGCCAAATCTGCCCACACCCAGAGTCTGGTACAATGCCTGCAATACTGCCACTTCTACATATACCTGCACTCTGTTACAACATCTGCAAGCACTCATATGTAAGTACAACACATGCAGTACTACTACATCTGCACACCAACTGTTTAATAAAACACATTCAATACTATCACATCTGCACACACCCACACTCTGGTACAACACCTGAAGTGCTTACACATCTGCACACTTCCACAGTTTGGTACAACACCTGCAGTACTTACATAACTCCAAACCCTAGTAGTTTGGTTAAATACCTGCAGTACTGCCACATATGGATACGATCAGAGTCTGGTACAACACCTGCAGTACTGCCAGATTTGCACACTCTCTGAGTCTCATACAACACCTGCAGTACTTACACATTTGCACACATGAGCAGTCTGGTATAACAACTGCAATAGTTACACACCTACACACACACCCACAGTCAGGTACAACCTTTGAAGTACTGCCACATCTACTCAAACCCCAGGACTGCTACAAAATCTGCAATACTGGCACATCTGCACACATACAGTCAGGTACAACACCTGCAGAACTTACACATCTGCACACACTGCCAGTCTAGTACAACACCTGCAGTATTACTACACCTGCACACATCCACACTCTGGTATAACACCTACAGTGCTGAAACATCTGCACACACCCACAGACTGGTACAACACCTGCAGTACTGCCACATCAGCACACACCCAGAATTTAGCACAACACCTGCAGTACTGACAGATCTGCACACACTCACAGTCTGGTACAACACGCGCAGTACTTCCATATGTGTACCCACCAACAGTCAGGTATAACACATGCAATACTGCCATATCTGCACACACCTATAGTCTGGTACAACACCTGCAGTGATTACACATCTGAAGACACCTGCAGTCTGGTACAACACCTGCAGTACTTACAGATCTGTACACACCAGCAGTCTGGTACAACACCTGCAGTACTTGTATATCTGCACAAACCCTATGTCTTGTACAATACCTGTAGTACTTGCACACCTGCATTCACCCACAGTCTGGTACAACACATGCAGTACTTACACATATGTACACACTGACAGTCTTTTAACCTGCAGTACTTACACATTTGCACACACCTAGAGTCTGGCACAACACCTGGAGTCCTTACACATCTGCACCTACCCACAATGTGGTACAACAACTGCAGTACTTACACATCTGTACACACCCACAATGTGTTGCAACAACTGCAGTACATACACATCTGCACACACTCACAGTCTTCTGCAACTCCTATAGGATCATAGGATCTTAGGATCATAGGAGGATACTATGCTAATGGCCCCGGGGCCCTTACAAGCCTAACCAAGTTCAAACCATGTTCCCAGGGGTGTCTGGTTCAAGCAGACACTAAAATCAGCCCCTATTGCCCCTGTCCAAGAAGGACACGTGGAACCCCTGGATGAATTTCTCATTAGCCATTCAATCATCTAAATTACTCTTAAATAGGGTCAACAAGAGGTTTTGTTTAACATGACTAGGAAGCTTGTTCCAAAAATGAGGCAATCTCTGTGAGACAAATCTGTCTTGCTAGCAAGTTCTGTTGATGTCACATACCATGTTAAGATCTTTTCAGCAACTGACCCACATGCCATTTGACTTGTGAATATATAGCATTTCCAAGAAAGCTGGGTCAGAAATTGTTCTATGTACAAGGTACAGGTCACCTATGAGCAGTCTGTATGACACATAGTAGTGACAATGATTTCTGCCTGTTCATATAAGACAGATCTTGAAGACCCTGAATTTTCTTTGTAAGGAACCTTTCTGGTCTCTCCAAGTGCTGCAGGTGTTTAGAGAAGAACATACCAAAGGGAGCATTGTACTCTATTATTGGCTTGATGAGGGAAGAGTAAAGGAGGGTAAAAACCTCTTTTTTTTGGAGGCAATGCCCTTACTTATGAGGCAAGCAATATAAAATGCCCTTCATGCCACTGTGGAGACATAGTGATCAAAGGTAATGTTGCTGTCGACCTGTGTGCCTAGATCTCTCACCACTGACTGTGTGCTTAGAGTATTGCTATTGATGTGGTAGTTTGCAGGAACATCATCCTTGCTGAAGAGGATGATAATGCATTTTTTATGTTAAGTTTAAGACCATGACTTTGGCACCAGTCGTTAGTCTCCATAAGACCTTCTTGCAGAATGTTGACATCACTAGGGGTTTCAATGATTGCTCCCAGTTTGCAGTCATCAGCAAACTTTGTGAGCCACAGTCCTTCTATTTCAGCATGTACGTCAGAAAAGTAGACTTCAAAGAGTAAGGGTCCCAGAACCAATCCCTGTGGAACACCACTGGTTATGGGTCTGCTGGAGGAGGTGGAGTCCCCAATTTTGACTGTAAGAGTTCTATCAGTTTAGCCAGTTTGCAAACCACCTGACAATATATGGGTTGATACCCAGCTGGGTGAGTTTATCAATGATGCCTGAGTGGGAGATTATGTCAAAGGACTTGGCTAGGTCTAGCTAGGCTGTATGCACAGATTTGTCTTTGTCTAGGACTTTGGTAACTGTCTCGAAGAGGGGCACCAAGTTTCTCAGGCATGATCTTCCCTTAACAAATCCAAAATGGTTTGGGTCAAGCATTTGGAGATTTACAATATCTTTGTTAATAAGGTGCATGATGATTCATTCCATGGCCTTGCAGATAAGGCTAGTCAGGCTAATCGGTCTATAGTTCCTGGGGTCCGTGGATGCACCCTGTTTGTGCAAAGGGATGATGGTAGCTGTCTTTCATTCCACTGGGATAAAGACAGTGCTTAGGCCGTGATTGAAAACTGAGCCCAATTGTGTTGCTAATTCCTGTTGTAACCATGTAGAACACAGGCCAGAATGTTGTCAGGGTGTATACAGGCTGTATGAACATTCCCACAGTTTGGCACAACACCTGCAATACTTACACATCTGTATATTCACACAGTGTGATACACCACCTGCAGTACTTACACATCTGTACACACCCACAGTCAGTTCAATACCTGTGGTACTTACACATCTGCACACACTCAGAGTCTGGTAAAATTGCAGTACTGACACTTCTACACAAATACACAGTCTGGAACAACAGCTGGAGTACTGCCACATCTGTTCACAACCATAGCCAATACAAAACCCGCAGTACTGCCAGATGTGCACACTCCCAGTGTCTGGTACAACACCTTCAGTACTTACATATCTACACACACCCATGGTCTAATACAACAGCGGTACTGCCACATCTGTAGACACCCACAGTTTGGTACAACACCTACAGTTTTTGCACATCTGCACACACACAGACAGTCTGGTATAATTCCTGCAGTAGTTACACATCCATACATACCTACCTACAGTCTGGAACAGAGATTTCAGAACTGCCACAACTGCTCAAAACCATAGTCTGGTACAAATCCTGCAGTACTGCCACATCTATACACATACACAGTTGGGTATAGCACCTGCAGTACTACCACATTGGCACACACCCACAGTCTGGTACAAAGCAGCACTACTGCCACATCATCACACACCCATAGATTGGTACAACACCTGCATTACTAACACATCTGCTTACACCCAGAGTTTGGTACAACACCTGCAGTACTGCCACATCTGCACACACCCCCAGTGTGGTAAAACACCTGAAATGCTTACAAATCTGACCACACCCACAATTTGGTACAAGATCTGCATTCTACCACATCCACACACAGCCACTGACTGGTAAAACACCTGTAGTACTGCCACAGTTCACCTATCCAATCTCTGTTACAGCACCTAGAATACTGCCAAAATTAGCCCGCACACAGTCTGGTACAACAGCTGTGGTACTGCCGCA
This sequence comes from Protopterus annectens, assembly GCF_019279795.1. Classification (NCBI taxonomy): domain Eukaryota; kingdom Metazoa; phylum Chordata; order Ceratodontiformes; family Protopteridae; genus Protopterus; species Protopterus annectens. The sequence continues at coordinate 1,668,180,283 of NC_056741.1, read as the reverse complement.
GATATAATGTTCCACAGTCTGATACAACTCCTGCAGTACTGCCACATCTGCACCCATCCAGAGTCTGGTACAGCACTTGCAGTACTGCCACCTCTATACATGCTAACAGCCTGGTGCAAATTCTGCAGTGCTTACAAGTCTGCACCTCCCACAGTCTGGTAAAACACCTGCAGTACTTACACAGCTGCACACCCCAGCAGTCTGGTACAACACTTGCACTACTGCCAAATCTGCACCCACCCACTGTCTGATATATCTGCTATAGTACTGCCACATCTGCACATACCCAGAGAGTGGAACAACACCTGCACTACTGCCAAATCTGCACACACCCACCATCTGATATAAATGCTATAGTACTGCCACATCTGAACACAACCAAATTCTGATGCAACACCTGCACTACTGCCACATCTGCACACACCCAGGTCTTGTACAACACCTTCAGTACTTCCACATCTACACATATCCATGGTCTGTTTCAACATCTGCAGTATTTACACATCTGCACACTCCCCACAGTCTGTTACAACACCTGAGTAATGCCACATCTGCACACACCCACTATCAGATATAACTCCTACACTGCTGCCATGTCTGCACACACCCAGAGTCTGATGCAACATTTGCAGTACTGCCACTTCTATACACACCCACAATCTGGAACAACACCTGTAGTACTGTCACACTTGCACACATCCAGAGTCGGGTGCACCACGTGCAGCACTGCTACATCTGCATATACCCACAGACTGATATAACTCTTCCAGCAGTGCCACACACCAACAGTCTAGAACAACATCTTCAGTGCTGCCACATCTGCAGAAACCCAGGGTGTTGTACAAAAATGGCAGTACTTCCGGAGCTGCACATTCCCCAAGTGTCATACAGCAGTACTTACACATCTGCACACACATGCAGGCTGGCATAACTTCTGCAATAGTTACACATCAACACACACACACACATTCTGGTATGGTACAACCCTTGTAGTACTGACACATCGGCTCAAAACCAGAGTCTGGTTCAAAACATGCAATACTGCCACATCTGCACACATACACAGTCAGGTACCACACCTGCAGAACTTATACATCTGCACACACCCAGTCTGGTACAACACCTGCAGTACTTACACATCTGCACACACCTACACCCTGGTCCAGTACCTGCAATACTACATTTGCACACACCCACACAAAAACACAGTCTGGTACAACAACTGTAGTACTGCTACATCTGCACACACCCACAATCTGATATAACTCAAACAGTACTGTCACATCTGCACACACCCAGAGTCTGCATACATTTGCAGTACTGCCACTTCTACATACCCCACAATCTGGAACAACATTTTCAGTACTGCCACATCTGTACACCCCACAGTCTAGTAAAACAGACTCGGTACTGCCACATGTGCACACACCTATAATCTGGTGCAACTCCTGCAGTACTTACAAATCTGCACACTCCCAAACTATGGTAATACACCTGAAGTACTTACATCTCTGCACACACTCACAATCTCATATAACACCTGCAGTACATAGACATCTGCACACACACAGTTGGTATAAACACCTGCACTTACACATCTGCAAACAGCCACAATCTTTTACAGCACCTGCAGTACTTACACATCTGCACACATCCACAGTGTGGTACAACACATGCAGTACTTACACATCTGCACACCCCAGCAGTTTGGTACAACACCTGAAGTACTGCCACTTCCACATACACCCACAGTCTGGTACAACATCTGCAGTACTGCGACATCTGCACACAACCAGAGTCTGGTACAAAAACTCCAGTACTGCCAGATCTACATACTCTCTGAGTCTCATACAACACCTGCAGTGCTTACACATCTGCACCCATGCATAGTGTGGTATATATCTAGACACAGGTACATATCTAGACACACACACTGTCTGTTACAACGCTTGCAGTACTGCCACATCTGCTCAAACTCACAGTCTGTTACAAAATCTGCAATACTGCCATATCTGCACACATACACAATCGGGTACAACACCTGCAGAACTTACATATCTGCACAGATTGCAACTCTGGTACACCACCTACAGTCCTACCACATTTGCACACACCCACAGTTTGGTAAAACACTTACAGTCCTGATACATCTGTACACACATACAGCCTGGTACAACACATTCAGTACTGCCACATCTGCACACACATAGAATTTTGTACAACACCTGCAGTACTCCCCCCTCTGCATACGTCCACAATCTGGTACAACATGTGCATTATTGCCACATCTTTACCCGCCGATAGTCTGGTACAACACATGAAGAACTGCCACATCATCAGACACCCATATTCTGGTACAATGCCAGCAGTGCTTAGACATGGGCAGACACTCCAGTCTGTTACAACACTTGCAGTTCTTCCAAATCTGTATATACTCATAGTCTGGTACAAAACCTGCAGTACTATCACATTTGCACATACCCACAATCTGGTACAACACCACCATTACTTATACTGCTGCAAAAACCCTTGGTCAGGTACACTTGTAGTACTTACACACCTGCACTCACTCACAGTCTGGTACAACATCTGCAGTACTTACACTCCTGCACACATCCAGAGTCTGTCACAACACCTAATAACTGCAGTATTTACACACCTGCACACACCCACAACCTGGTGCAACCCCCTATAATTTTTACAAATAAATATGAACAGTCCTACAGTTTGGTACAATACCTGTAGTACTACACATTTGCACACTCTCACAGTGTGATATAACACCTGCAGTACTTACACATCTGTATACACCCACAGAGCGCACACCCATAATCTGATATAACTCCTACAGTACTGCCACATCTGCACACACCCACAGTCTGATCTAACACCTGCAATATTTGCACATTTGCACACATATAAAGTCTGGTGTAACTCATGCAGTAGTGACACCTCTGTACACACCCAAAGTCTGGTACAACCCTTGCAGTACTGCCATATCTTCTCAAATCCACAGTTAGGTACAAAACCTGCAGTACTGCTACAGCTGCACACATACACAGTCTGGTACAACACATGCAGTACTACTACATCTGCACACACTCGCAGTCTGATACAACACCTACAGTACTACCACATCTGCACACACCCACATACTGGGAAAGCACATGTAGTATTGCCATACTTCACCTATCTAGTCTCTGCTACAGCACTTACAATACTGCCAAACTTGTGTCCATACACAGTCTGGTACAACAATTGTGGTGCTGCCAGAGATGTAATGTCCCACAGTCTGATAACTCATACAGTACTGCCACATCTGCAAATACACAAAGCCTGTTACAACATCTGTAGTATTTCCACTTCCTCACACACCTGCAGTCTGATACAACATCTACAGTAATTAGCAATCTGCACACACTCACAGTTTGTACAACACCTGCAGAGCTTACACTTCTGCAAACAGCCACAATCTCATACAGCACCCGCAGTACTTACACATCTGCACACATCCAGTCTGGTACAAGATCTGCAGTACTTACACATCTACACACTCCAGGAGTCTGTTATAACACTAGCACTAATGCCACATCTGCACACACCTAGGATCTGGCACAACACCTTCAGTACTTCCACATCTACACACAACCCCAATCTGTTTCAAAATCTGCAGTAATTACACATCTGAACACCCCTGCAGTCTGGAACAACAACTTCAGTACTGCCACATCTGTGCACACCCACAGTCAGATGTTACTTCTACAGTACTGCCATGTCTACACACACCCACAGTCTGATACAACACATGAAGTACTGCCACATTTTCTGCCACCCACATTATGGTACAACACCAGCAGTAATTTGACATCTGTGGACACCCTAGTCTGGTACAACACTTGCAGTGCTTCCACATTGCACACACCCACAATCTGGTACAACGCCACCATTACTTATACAGCTGCAAAAACCCTCAGTCAGGTATAACAACTGTAGTATTTACACACCTGCACTCACACATAGTCTGGTACAACATATGCAGTACTTACACTACACACACCCAGAGTCTGGCACAATACATAACAACTACAGTGCTTACACATCTGCACACACCATTAGTCTGGTGCAACCTCTAAACCATTTGCAAATCGATATGCACAATCCCACATTTTGGTACAACACCTGCAAATACACGTTTGCACCCTCCCACAGTGTGATACAACACCTGCAGTACTTACATATCGGTATACACCCACAGTTGGTACAACACCTACAGTACTGCCACATCTGCACAAAAACACAGTCTAGTACAAAACCTGGAGTTCTGCCAGATCTACACATACCACTAGTCTGGTACAACAGCTTCAGTACTTACACATCTACACACCACATATGCTCAAACCCACAGTCTTGTACAAAACCTTCAGTATTGCCACATCTGGACACATACACAGTCTGGTACAACACCTGCAGAACTACCACATCTTTACACACTCACAGTCTGATGCAACACCTGCAGTACTGCCACATCTCCACATACCCACTGTCTGTACAACACCTACAGTACTGCCACATCAGCAAACACTCACAGTATAATACAACATCTGCAGTACTGCCACATCTGGACATACCCATGGTCTGATACAACACCTGCAGTCCTACTAATTTTGCACACACCCACAATTTGGTACAACACCTTCAGTACTTTTACATCAGTACAAACCCTTAGTCTGGTATAACACCTATAGAACTTACACATCTGCACTCACCTACAGTCTGGTACAACACATGCAATACTTACAGATCTGCACACACCCAGAGCCTGGTACATCACCTGCAGTACTTACACATCTGGACACACCCACAGTGTGGTACAACAGCTGGAGAACATACTCATCTGCACACACATACAGTCTGGTACAACACCTGCAGTACTGCCACATCTGCACACACCCGCAGTCTAGTACAATACCTGCAGTGCTGCCACATCTGCACAGAACCTGGGTCTGGTACAAAACCTGCAGTACTACCACATCTGCAAAAGCCAACAGACTTGAAAAATACCTGTAGTACTGCCACAGTTCACGTATCCAATCTCTACTGTAGCACCTACAGTAGTGACAATGATGTGCCTGTGCACAGTCTGGTGCAACAATTTTGGTGCTGCCACACATGTAACTTCCCACAGTCTGATATAACTTATGTAGTACTGCCACATCAGCACACACCCAAAGTCTGGTACAGCACCTGTAGTACTTACAGCATCTGCATACACTTACAGATGGATACAACAGCTACAGTACTTATAACACCTGCAATGCAACCACTTCTGCATACCCAGAAAGTGTGGTACAAAACCTGCAGTACTGTCACATTTCCATATGCTCACAGTCTGGTACAACACCTGCAGTACTGCCAGATCTACACACACCCACAGTCTGCTTAAAAAAAAAAAAAAAAAAAAAAAAACAGCAGTACTGCCACATCAGCACACAGCCACAATGTGGTGCAACACCTGCAGTTCTTACACATCTGCACAGACTCAGAGTTGAGTACAGCACCTGCAGTACTGCCATATCTGCACACACCCACAATCTGGTACAAAACCTGCAGTGCTTACATATTTGCACACATCTGCATTCTGGAACAACACCAGCAGTACTACTACATATGCACATGCCTAGAGTGAGCAGTACTGTCACATCTGCACACACCCACAGTGTAGTACAACAAGTGCAGTACTGCCACATCTGTACCAATCCACGGTCTGGTACAACACATGCAGTACTGCCACATCTACACTCACCCACAATGTGGTACAACATCTGCATTTCTTATACAGCTGCACACACCCACAGTCTGGTACAACACCTGTAGTGCTACCAAATTTGCACACATCCACTATATGGTTCAAAGCCTGCAGTACTTACATATCTGCGTACACCAACAGTCTGGTATAACACCTGCAGTACTTACACATCTGCACACACCTATAGTCTGATGCAACAGCTACAGTACTTACACATCTGCACATACCCAGAGTCTGGTACAACACTTGCAGTACTGCCAGTTCTTCACACACCCACAGTGTGGTACAAAACCTGCAGTACTGTCACATCTGCACACACTCAGCATCAGGTACAACACCTGCAGTACTGCCACATCTGCACACAGCCACAGTCTGGTAAAATGTATGCAGTACTGTCACATCTGCCTACACCCACAGTCCTTTTCAACACCTGCTGTACAGCCACTTCTGCACACACTCGCAGTGTGATACAAAACCTGCAGTACTGCCACGTCTGCACACTGAAAGTGATGGGTGTGTGAAATGGTGGTATATGTAATACATAAAGGAGTGCTGTTAGTGATAAGTGTGTGATGGGGTTATATATGTAAACATAAAGGACACTCTCAGTGATGGATGTGTGATGGGGGGTGTATGTAGTGCATAAAGGAACACCGTCAATGATGGTTTGTGATGAGGAGGGGGTATTTTTAATACATAAGTGATAGGTGTGTGAGGGGGAGGGAGGTATATGTAATACATAAAGGAACACTATCAGTGATAGGTGTGTTATAAGAAGGTAGGTATATACAACACATAAAGGAACTCTTTCCCTGATGGATATGTGATGGGGAGGTGCATATATGCAATATATGAAGGAGCACTGTCAGTTATGGATATGTACATTGGAGAGAGAAGTATATGCAGTTCATTAAGGAACACAGTCAGTGATAGTGAGGAGAATATGCAATACAGTTAAGATCACTGCAAATAATGCGTTTGACATCTGTGCAATGACAGCGACCTGATTCAAAGCTCCAGAGACCACCCCTGCATTACCAGGGTTCAATTCATACCACACCTTTCGGCCACCTAACCCAGAAAGAAGCACTAAAGGCGGAGGCATGTCCATATTCATTAAGGATATCCACACCTCCAGGCTAGTTGCACAGCATAATGCATCTGAGATTATCCAAGTGCAACTAACTCTGAGCAAGACCGCAATCCAAACTGTAGCTTGCTACAGACCCCCCACCATGCTCCAGGATTCACACTCCTCATTTCTTGATACACTGGAAAGTATTAGGGTACAACCCAACACCCTAATAATGGGCGATTTCAACTACCCCACCATTAACTGGGAAAACTACTCATGTACCAACTCTTTTGCTCAACGTTTTCTAGAATTCATAAATTCCAATGCCTTGGATCAACTTATTCACACCCTCTCCAGGGGCAGCAATATCCTAGACCTGGTCATTACCAACATGGGAAAGTGGTGTTCTACACCAGAGGTCAATTCCTCGTTGGTCAGATCCGACCACAAGCTAATCAGCCTAGACATCCACATCCCACCCCCACCCCAATTAGGGAAACCATTGTAAAAAACTTCTCCAAAGCTAACTTCACACTTCTTAAGACAGAAGTGGCAAATGTCATGACACCCATGCAGACGGACAATAGAGGTATGACTGCCGAATCCTACACAAATGCACTTTATAAGCACTTGCATGAGTGCATGGATCATGCTATCCCTAATAGAACCAAGATGTTATCCTCCAAAAAAAGGAAGCCAATCTGGTGGTCCTCTGCCATAAACAAACTACAACAGAAGAAAGAAACTGTTGCAAAAAAGAGTAAAATCCCATGACTGGAGGAACTCCCTGGTCAACCTCAGTAAGAAGCTGAGATCCTTCATAAAATCCTCCAAAGCTAGTTACGAAAACAAAATTGCCACTGACTCTAAAGACAACCACAAAGCATTCTATAGCTATGTCAAGAATCTAAATGGGAACACTCAGATCTGCTCTGAGTTACAGCACAATGGCACTAAATATACAGAACCAACTGATATTGCCAACATCCTAGAAGATAGGTTCAGTGCTAACTTTACCCCCCTCTCACCCCCTAGAGGGCCCATCTCTATACCGGAAGAATGCAAAGTTCCTATAATCACGGCTGCACAGGTAAAAAACACACTCTCCAAAGCCAAGAACACAGCATCCATGGGACCTGACAATATCCCAGGCTGCATTCTACATGAACTACAGAATGAACTGGCACCCTACCCAAGTACCATGTTCAATCATAGCCTCACCTCAGGCTTTGTACCCACTGAATGGCACACCACAACAGTTATCCCACTCCACAAAGGGGGAGCCAAGACGGACCCTGGGAACTACCGCCTCATTAGCCTGACGAGCCTGGTCTGCAAGGCCATGGAACGTATCACTGTGGAACTCATAAACAAAGACACTGGTAATCTCCAAACTCTGGACCCTACCCAGTTTGGATTTGTAAAAGGCAGATCATGTCTCCTAAACCTGATTGACTTCTTTGAAACAGTCACCAAAGCCATAGATGAGGGTAAAATGGTTCACACAGCTTATCTAGATCTTGCCAAGCCTTTCGACACCATCCCCCACTCTGGAATTATAGATAAGCTCACTAAACTAGGTATAAATCCCTATGTCACAAGATGGGTTGCCATCTGGCTCACTGACAGAACCCACACTGTGAAAGTAGCGGATTCCAAATCCGACATCAGACCAGTGACAAGTGGAGTACCACAGGGTTCAGTCCTGGGTCCTCTCCTGTTTGGTATCTACTTCTCTGAAGTGCAGGCCAACACAGAAGGTCTTTGGCTAACAAAGTTTGCAGATGACTGCAAACTAGGAGCCATAATCGAAGCTCTTAACAATGTGGACAAACTACAAAAGGGCCTCATTGAGACAGATACCTGATGTCAAAGCCATGGCCTGAAGCTCAATGCCAAAAAAGTGTATTGTCATCCCCTTTGGTAAAAACTCTGTACCCATGAACTACCACATAGCTGGTAGTCTACTTAATGCTGAAAATCTGATAAGAGACCTTGGGACACAGGTGGACAGTAGTTTCTCCTTTGATAATCACATCACCACAGTGGTCAGGAAATCCTTCTACGTGGCTTATCTCATCACAAAAGGATTCTCATCCAGAAAAAAAGAGGTCATTGTTCCCCTCTACTCATCACTCATTAGACCCATTATAGAGTACAATGCCCCTTTTGGTATGTACCTCACAAGACATCTACAACAACTGGAAAGACCACAGAAATACCTCACAAAGAGGATTACTGGCCTCAAACAGATGCCCTATGCAGACCGTCTCAAAAAACTACAGCTTTACTCCATCGCATATCGCCTACTCAGGGGCGATCTCTGCCTAATATACAAAGCTATGTCAAACCCAGAGCTGTTGGACATGCTCCAATTAAAGAAATCCCAATCCATCCGAACTACATGCTCTAGGGACCTAAACCTTGTCTCCACAATAAACAGAACATGCTGGAGGGATAGATTCCTGTCCCAGAGACTTCCCATACTCTGGAACAGACTACCTATCTATGTCAAATAGAGCTCCTCATTAGCACTCTTCAAGAAAAATCTTGATGATTGGATGGGAAATGGGAAATTCACCCCGGGGATCACTTCTGTGGCTCTGCTCGACAGGGGCACAGGAAAATAATTTTCTTGGGTGGCGAAAGCCAGGGTACATTTTTTGGCTAGGCTTGTATGGGCCCTAGGGCTGATAGCCTAGTACCTACCTATGAACCTATGAACCTATGAAAGAAACATGACATTAAGAATCATTGTCATTGGATATGTAAGGTTGGCACTTGTAGAATATATAGGAAATCAGCAAATAATGTTTGTGTGATGGGCAGGGAATCTGTGTAGTGCATTAAGAAACACAGCAAAGATGGATATGTAATGGGTAGGAGTGGTCAGTGATGAATTTTGCAACTTTGTTGTAGGTAGATTCTAGTTTTGTTAGGAGAGTGGTTTGAAGGTTAGTGGGAATTTGTGAGCCATAAAGTAGACTGGGGAGAACGTAGGCTTGGGATAAACTGATTTTAGCATTATTAGATAAGAATTTTTTGTTCCTGTAAAGGAGCCCAAGCTTTTGGTGGGTTTTCTTAATGTTGTTAAGGATGTGCTGGTTGAATTTAAGATGATCATCAATGATGACTCCTAGTAGCTTGGTATGCGATTCCACGGTGACAGGTATGTTATTGTAAGATGAGATTAAAAAGGAAGATTTAAGATGATTCATAAATTTGGGTTTAAAAAGCAGGAGTTTAGTCTTTTTTTTGGGTTTAGTATAAGCCGGTTGTTGGTAAGCCAGTTTTCAATAGCTAAGAAAGAGTTCTGAGTCCTAGTATTTAAGTCATTACGGGAATCAGCTGTGGTGATAACTGTAGAGTCATCTGCGTATTGGATGAGTAATGACTGTGGGAAGGAAGTAGACAGTACGTTAGTAAAGATATTAAATAGTAATGGACCAAGGATACATCCTTGAGGAACACATTTTTACAGGTAAAGCTGCAGAGATTGCAGAAAGCCATTTGACAGATTGAAGTCAATTGCTGAGGTAACTAGAGAACCAGGAAATAGTGGAGGTGGATAGGTTAAGGTCAGAGAGTTTTCTAACAGTAAGGGATGAGACACAGTGTTGAAAGTCTTAGAAAGATCAAGAAATAGGCATGACCAGTTTGTTTTTGTCTCTAGCCTGGGATATGGTGTTCACAAAAGAAATGAGGGCAGTGGAGGTGCTATGTTTAGGGTGGAAGCCATGTTGAGTAGGGGTAAGTAGATTCTCTTGTAGGAGGAAGTGAAGGATTTGACTGTGTATGCATTTCTCCAGAATCTTGGAAAGAGGGGATAGAATTGCAAGTTGCCTGAAGTTGGCAAGTTCAGAGGAGATACCTCCCTTGCGGATGGGTAAAGTGTAAAATTGTTTCCAGATTGCAGGTTCTTTAAATTCAGTAATGGAAAGGTTGATGAGGATGGAGATGGGTAGGGTAAGTGAGCTGGCAGCTTTTTGGAGAAAGACAGGAGGTAGGCCATCAATGGAGGGGGAGCAAGGTTTAAGCTTTAGTAGCATGGTTTTGGTGTAGTTAGTAGATACGTGTTTGAGAGAGAAGGTGCGAGAGGGCTTGGAAGGGAGGTTGGTGTTTGGTAGGAGTTAGTTTGGATAGTTAATTTGCTAATGGTGTCAATGAAGTAGGAGTAAAAGTTGGTAGCAGTTTCTAAAGGGGAGCCATTAGGGCGGGGTTGAGGGGAAGAGGGAGTGCCATGGTGATGAATATGGTTGATGGCAGGCCAGAACTTCTTTGGGCTGGTTAAGTGTGTGGATGTGGGGTTGTTATAGAAGTTTATTTTGTCTTTATAGATGGATTTTTTTGTAAGATTGCAAATTCTTTATATTGTTGAAGGTAGGAAGGGAGTTTGTTTTTAGTCCAAAGCTTCCAAGCTTTGTCTCGTTTTTTGCATTAGGGAGTGGGTAGCCTGTGTTGGCCAGGGAGATATGATTGATTTTACTCTAACAGTTCTTATAGGGGCT
>NC_056741.1:1668161394-1668163894 GCF_019279795.1 Protopterus annectens | reverse complement strand
TAGACAGGTTTAAAGCAGCAGCAAAGCCAGGTTTTGATTAGGTGATTCTTAAGTAGTGTTTTGAAATGTAAGGGGTTAGCTGCAGTTATAGGCTGAGGAATAGCATTCCAAATTCTGGAGACATGGTTGGAGAGAGAGAGTGTCTCTGGTACTACTATTGGATTTGATGCTTTATAGTAGAGATTTGTTTGAGGGACAGAGGACCCATTTGTTGGTATAGGGTTAGAGCAGATTTTGGAGAGCTGGGCATTTATCTAGTTGGTGTATCAGGCTGTTGGCAGTGATAAGCTGGGTATAGGCTAATTAGTGGGTAATTCTAACCAGTTGAGTTGTTGTATAGCAGAGCAGTGGTGGGATCTGTGTGGGGAATCTGTTGCAAATTTGGTTATTTTGTTGTAGCAAGCTTCTAGTTTTGCTAAATCTGATGTATTTAGATTTGTGAAAACTGGGGAGGCTGATAGCAGACTAGAGAGTAGATAAGTTCTGGCAATTGACTGTCTTGTAGTGTTGGTGAGGTATGGTTTGATTCTAGATAGTGACCCTAGTTTTGTGTGTGTCTTTTCTGATAATCTGAGAGAGATGTTTGTCAAATTTCATGTTATTGTCAATTAGAACACCGAGCAGTTTTGTTTGAGATAATATAGCTATTATGGTATTGTTGGAAGAATAGATATGAAATGAGGATGGACAATCTATGAATTTACTGGGTCCAAAAAGCATTAGTTTAGTTTTGTTTGGGTTAAGAATCAGTTGTGAGTTTGTGAGCTGAGAAAAAAACATTGTGTCATTTCTTCAAGTTGTGGTAAGGTGTGTGAAGTGCAGATGAGTGTAGAATCGTCTGTGTACTAAACTATAAAGGCGAGGTGGGCTGCAGTGTGACATTTATTGGTAAAAATACTGAAGAAAACAGGACATAGAATTGATCCCTGGGTGTCTCTCATGGTGACAGGCAAGTGAACAGGGAGATGTTGGTGCCATCTGACTGCTTATTATCAGCCCGTTAGGTTGTCATGGAAGCATGGAAGAGATGAGTGACCTTTAGGGAGGAGAGTTCACTGAGGAGTTCCTACTGGGACATGGTGTTGAAAGCTTTGGACAGGTCCAGGAAGATGGAGGAGGTGTTGAAGCTTTGGACAGGTCCAGGAAGATGGAGGAGTTGTTGAAAGCTTTGGACAGGTCCAGGAAGATGGAGGAGGTGTTGAAAGCTTTGGACAGGATCAGGAAGATGGAGGATACTAGTTTTCCTTCATTTCTGGGTTTATTGATTGTATTTGTAAAACTTGGAAGGGCAGTTGTGGTACCATGACTGGGGTGAAAACCATACTGTGTATTTGTTAGAAGTTTGTTAGATAAGAGGTAGTTCATGAGTTGGGCATGAATACATTTTTGTAGTATTTTGGCTAGGGGAGACAGAATTGCTACTGATCTGTAGTTGGACAGTTTAGTGGAGTTCCATCCTTATGTAGTGGGATGATGTATGATATTTTCCAAATTATGGGAAAGTAGTTTTTTGTGATAGAGGAGTTAATCAGAATGGAGGCAGACAGGAGATGGCATTGGCTACTAGTTTAAGGTATTCTGTAATTAGATTATCAGCTGCTAGGGTTGTAGGCTTGCGTTTGAGAGCAGATTTTTCTGGTATTGGGTTGGATGGGTCTGAAGGACAAAGTATCACTGGTTTCATTAGATGTTACTGGGATAGTTAGAGGAGCATTGCTGTTGTTCTTAGTAAGTGATAGTATACAATTAGTAAAGTATTTGTTATATTGTGTTGCTATATTGCCTTTATTGCTTGTGGCTGTTGGGTTTGGTGTTGAAGGCTGGCCAGGCTGGAGGAGTTTTTTTTACAGTGGACCAGAATTTTTGTGGTTTGTTTTGGTGTTTATGTTGAATCTCACTATAGTAGGTGGGTTTGTCAGGTTTGATCTGGGTTTTGGATTTGTTTGTAAGTTGTTGGTAAAGTTCTAGGTTGATTTGAGTTTTATTGATAAGACATTGTGCCCTGGCTTTATCCCTTAGTTTAAGTAGTTGCTTACTATCTTTTGTTAGCCAGGGAGCATCATTTGATTTTACTCTTATGGTTCTGCATGGAGATAGTTTTTTAATATGTTTAGGAAGGTGGTATTAACATAATCTATGGCAGTATCTATGTGTAATGTTCTTAGTGGGTTCCAGTTACAGAGTTGAAGGATAGAGATGAAGGTTTGTGCATTAATGTCTTTTTTTGTTATGGATTTGTTGATAGGTAATATTCCTGGGGGCAGGGGGTGAAGATGTCATCTAAGTAGATAGGCTGTGAAGTAGTCACTGATGCTGTCAGGGAGGCAGCCTGAGTCATAAGCCTGTGATGGCATGTTTAAGATCCAGTCTGGAATAGATTGTCTTTTGGTGGTTTTGTCTACTCTGGTTGCAGATTGTATTGCTTGGGTGAGACCATGCAGGTTAATGAAATTAGTGGGGTTCTCTGAGTTGCAAGAGAACTAGCTGATGTTAAAATCAC